>NW_007142824.1:0-3461 GCF_000164805.1 Carlito syrichta | reverse complement strand
TCCTTGCATTTTTACTGTCGTCTGTTACTACTTGCCTTATTAGTGTCATCTAATTACTACTTGCCTTATTAGTGTTTTCTGATTCTACTTGCCTTATAAGTGTCTTATGGAACTCCTTGCCTTATTAGTTTCTTATGATACTACTTCCCTTAAAGTGTCTTATGATAGTACTTGCTTTTTTCGTGTCGTTTGATACTACTTGCATTATTAGTGTCATTTGTTACTACTTGCCTTATTAGTGTCTTCTGATACTAATTTCCTTATTAGTGTCGTGTGATACTACTTGCCTTATTAGTGTCTTAAGATACGATTTGCTTTTTTAATGTCTTATGATACTACTTGTCTTATTCGTGTCTTATAATACTACTTGACTTATTAGTGTTGTCTGATACTACTTGCCTTATTACTGTCGTCTGATACTATTTGCCTTATTACTGTCTTATGATACTACTTGCCTTATTAGTGACTTATGATTCTACTTCCCTTATTATTGTCGTCTGAAACAACTTGCCTTGCAAGTGTCTTATGATACTACTTGCCTTATTAGTGTCTTATGATATTACTTGCCTTATAAGTGTCGCCTGATACTACTTGCCTTTTCAGTATCTTATGATTCTACTTGCCTTATTAGTGTCTTATGATACTACATGCCTTATTAGTGTCTTAGAATACTAATTTCCTTACTAGTTTCTTATGATACTACTTGCCTTATTAGTGTCTTATGATACTACTATCATTATTGCTGTCATCTGATACTGCTTGTATTAGTGTCTTATGATACTATTGCCTTATTTATGTCTTATGACACTACTTGCCTTATTATTGTCGTCTGATGCTACTTGCTTTATTAACGTCTTAGGATGCTCTTTGACTTACTAGTGCCGTCTGATACTACATGACTTGTTAGTGTCTTATGAGTATGCGTGCCTTGTTAGTGTTGTCTGATACTACTTACCTTACTAGTGTCTTATGATACTACATGCCTTATTATTTTCGCCTGATACTACTTGACTTTGTAGTGTCGTCTGATAATACTTGCTTATTAGTGTCTTATGATCCTACTTTTCTTATTATTATCTTATGATACTACTTACCTTATAAGTGTCACCTGATACTACTTGTCTTATTAGTGTAGTTTGATACTACTTGCTTTATTGGTGTCTTATGATACTACTTGCCTTATTAGTGTAGTCTGAAACTACTTGCCTTATTATAGTCGTCTGATACTACTTGCCTTATCAGTGTCCTATGATACTGCCTGCCTTATTAGTGCTTTTGATACTAGTTGCCTTCTTAGTGTCATCTGATACTACTTTCCTTACTAGTGGCTTATGATACTACTTGCCTTATTATTCTCGCCTGATACTACTTAATTTATTAGTGTCTTCTGATTCTACTTGTATTAGTGTCGTCTGATACTACTTGAATTATTAGCGTCGTCTGATACTACTTGCATTATTGGTGTCATCTGATACTACTTGCCTTATTAGTTTCGCCTGATACTATTTGCTTTATTAGGGTCGTTTAATTCTGCTTGGCTTATTACTGTCGTGTGATATTACTTGACTTATTAGTGTCTTATGATACTATTTGCCTTACTAGTGTCTTATGATACTACTTGCCTTATTAGTGTCAACTGATACTACTTGCCTTAATAGTGCTGTCAGATACTACTTGCCTTATTAGTGTTGTCTACTACCCTTATTACTTTCGTCTGATACCACTTGCCTTATTAGTGACATTTGATACTACTTTCCATATTAGGGTCGTCTGACACTACTTCCTTATTAGTGTCTTTTGATACTATTTGCCTTATTAGTGTCTTATGATACTACTTGCCTTATTAGTGTCGTCTCCTACTATTTGCCTTATTCGTGTCGTCTGATACTACTTGCCTTATTATTTTCGTCGGATACTACATGCCTTATAAGTGTCTTACAATACTACTTGTCTTCTAAACGTCTTATGATACTACATGACTTAATAGCGTCTTATGGTACTACCTAACTTATTAGTGTCTTGTGATACTACTTGCCTTATTAGTGTCGTCTGATACGACTTGCCTTATTAGTGTCGTCTGATACGACTTGCCTTATTAGTGTCTTATGATACTACATTGCCTTATTAGTGTCTTATGATACTACATGCCTTAATAGTGTCTTGTGGTACTACTTGACATATTAGTGTCTTATGATACCATTTGCCTTATTAATGTCCTCTGATCCTGCTTGCCTTATTAGTATCTTATGATACTACATTCCTTATTAGTGTCGTGTGATACTACTTTCCTTATTAGTGTCGTCTGATAATACTTGCCATATTAGTGTCACATGATACTTCATATCTTATTAATTTCGTCTGATATTTCTTGCCTTATTAGTGTCGTCTGATACTACTTGCCTTATTAGTGTCTTCTGATACTAGTTGCCTTATTAGTATTGTCTGATACTTCTTGCATTATGGTCGTCTGATACTACTTGCCTTATTAGTGTCTTATGATACAGTGTGCCTTATTAACTTCTTATGATACTACTTGCTTATTAGTGTCATCTGATACTACTTGCTTTATTACTGCCATCTGATACTACTTGCCTTATTATTGTCGTCTGATACTAATGGCCTTATTAATGTCGTCTGATACTACTTGACTTATTAGTGTCGTCTGATACTACTTGCCTTATTTTGACTTATGATATAACTTAACTTACTAGTATCTTATAACACTACTCACGTTATTATTGTCTTATGATACTAATTGCCTTATTATTGTCGTCTGATTCTACTTGCCTCATTAGTGTCGTCTGATATTTCTTGCCTTATTAGTGTCGTCTGATACTACTTGCCTTATTAGTGTCGTCTGATACTACTTGCCTTATTAGTGTCTTATGGTAGCACTTACCTTAATAGAGTTTTATGATACTACACGCCCTATAATTGTCTTATGATACTACTTGCCTTATTAGTGTCACCTGATACATCTTGCCTCTTAGTGTCGTCTGATACTACTTGCCTTATTAGTGTCGTCTCATACTAAATGCCTTATTAGTGTCGTCTCATACTACTTGCATTATTAGTGTCGTCTGATACTACTTGCCTTATTAGTGTCATTTGATACTACATGCCTTTTAACTCTCATCTGATACTACTTGCATGTTAGTGTCGACTGATACTACTTCCCTTATTAGTGTCGTCTCACACTACTTGCCTTTTTAGTATTGTCTCATACTACTTGTCTTATTAGTGTTTTCTGATACACTTGCCTTACTATTGTCGTCTGATACTAATTTCCTTATTAGTGTCGTTTGATACTACATGCATTTTTAGTGTCATCTTATACTTCTTGACTTATTAGTGTCTCTGATTCTTCTTGCCCTATTAGTGTCATGAGATACCACTTTCCTTATGTGTATCTTATGATACTACGTGCCTTATTAGTGTCATCTGATACTACTTGACTTCCG
>NW_007142823.1:0-746 GCF_000164805.1 Carlito syrichta | reverse complement strand
CAACTTGCCTTACTAGTGTCGTCTGATACTTCTTGCCTTATTAGTGTCGTCTGATGCTACTTGCCATATTAGTGTCTTATGGTACTACTGCCTTATTAGTGTCGTCTGATACTACTTGCCTTATTAGTGTCTTACGATACTACTTGCTTTTAAGTGTCTTATAATACTACTTGCCTTAATAGTGTCTAACGGTACTACTTGATTCATTAGTTTCCTATGATACTACTTGCCTTATTAGTGTTATCTGATATTACGTGCCATCGTAGTGTTGTCGGATACTTCTTTCCTTACTAGTGACGTCTAATACTACTTGCCTTATTAGTGTCGTCTGATACTACTTGCCTTATTAGTGTTGTTTGATACTACTTGTATTAGTGTCATGAGATACTATTTGCCTTATTAGTGTCGTCTGATACTACTTCCCTTTTTAGTGTCGTCTGATACTACTTGATTTCTCACTGTCGTCTGATATTACTTGCCTTACTAGTGTTGTATGATACTTCTTGCATTATTATGGTCGTCTGATACTCCTTGCCTTATTAGTGTCTTATGATACTATGTGCCTTATTAACTTCTTATGATACTACTTGCCTTATTATTGTCATCTGATACTACTTGCCTTATTAGTGTCATCTGATACATCTTGCCTTATTAGTGTCATCTGCTACTACTTGCCTTATTAATGTCGTCTGATACTACTTGCCTTATTAGTGTCGTCTGATACTACTTGCCTTATTACTGTCGTC
>NW_007142822.1:0-711 GCF_000164805.1 Carlito syrichta | reverse complement strand
TTAGTGTTGTCTGACACTGGTTGCCTTCCTAGTGTCATCTGATACTACTTACTTTCTTAGTGTCGTCTGATACTACTTGCCATCTTAGTGTCGTCTGATACTACTTCCCTTCTTAGTGTCGTCTGATACTACTTGCCTTCTTTGTGTCGTCTGATACTAATTGCCTTCTTTATGTCGTCTGATACTGCTTGCAATTTTAATGTTGTCTGATACTACTTGCCTTGTTAGTGCCGTGTGATACTACTTGCCTTATTAGTGCCGTCTGATACTACTTACCCTGTTAGTGCCATCTGATACTACTTGCGTTGTTAGTGCCATCTCATAATACTTGCCTTGTTTGTGCCGTCTGATACTACTTTCCTTAATCATGCAGTCTGATACTCCTTGCCTTATTATTGCCGTCTGATAATCCATGCCTTAAAAGTGCTGTCTGATACTCCTTGCCTTAGTAGTGCCATCTGGTAATCCTTGCCTTATTAGTGCCGTCTGATACTCCTTGCCATATAAGTGCCATCTGATACTCCATGCCTTATTAGTGCCATCTGATTCATCTTTCCTTATTAGTGCCGTCTGATATTCCTTGTATTATTACTGCCGTCTGAAACTGCTTGCGTTATTAGTGCCGTCTCATCCTTTTTGCCTAATTATTGCAGTCTGATACTACTTGCCTTATTAGTGCCGTCTGATACTACTTGTCTTCTTAGTGCCTTG
>NW_007142821.1:0-742 GCF_000164805.1 Carlito syrichta | reverse complement strand
TCAGCGCGGCGAGCCTGGCTATACCGTCGGCGACACGGTGAAGGCTGGCGTCACGGTGGGCAGCGGCGTGGGTTCTAGGCACCGCTGTCATCTGCTGCGCTGACGACTTGGCTCCGTGGTCTTCGGAGCAGGGCTCCTAGTTCCGCGGCGGGCGGGGACGCGGGGAGTCCGGCTCTGCGGTCGCTGGCGGTGGGGACCGGCTCCACGGCGGATCCTACGCGTGGACTCCAACTCCTCTGTCTGCTGAGGCTGGAGGTCTGGCTTTGCTTCGCGGTGGGCGGTGGCGCAGGGTGCCGGCTCCGCAGTCGTCTGCTGCCTTTGGGTCCTGACTCTGCAGCAGTGGGGGGGCGGCTCCGAGGGTCGGCAGCCGCGCCAGAAGCAGGCTCTGCGGTCCGCAGCAGTGGGGAGCACCCGGTTCCGGGGTTCGTGGCCGTCATCTTGGCAGGGACTCCAACTCCTCCGTCTGCAGAGGCGCGGCTGGCCTGGCTTCACGGTTTATGGTGACAGGGAGTCCTGGCTCTGAGGTCTTTGAAGCTGGAGTACTGCTTGCTCTGTTTGCAGCGGCGGTGCAGAAAGCCAAGCTCTGTGTTTCTCTGCAGTGCTGAGACCCAGGCCAGCGGTGCGTGGGACCCGGTGTGCCAACTAAGATTACGCTGGGCTCCCCGCTTTATAGTCGTCTGCGAGCAGTCTGAAACGCAGCTGGGGTCCAAGGTCAGAAGGCTGCGTGGGCGCCAGAGGCCGG
>NW_007142820.1:6548-10706 GCF_000164805.1 Carlito syrichta | reverse complement strand
CCCTCCTAAAACCTGAGTCCCACCTCCAAGGTGTTTGTCTTCCTCCAGGCCATGTACCTGACAAGGCTTAGGGGTCAGGTTCTAGTTTTCTTCTAAAAATGCATTTGGACTCAAAAGAGTAGTTTCCCTGAGGGCAGAGTGTGGATCAACGGAAAGGGTCACACCTGCCTCCCACTGCCCACACACTGAAGGGTCCAACTGGACAGTATGGGGTATGGTTCTGCTCCAAGGGGGAAAAAAAAAAGCTCAGAGTTACAACAAAGGAATAATTTAACCAGGAACCATTTATCTGGCATGTAAAATATGCCAAGTGATTATCAGATGTTGAAGGCATATGAGAAAAGAAGACGTGGGGAGCTTACTGAGAGTGTGAAGACGTATGTACATAGGGGGAGACAGAGAAAGAGAGGCAGACACATGAGTATCCATGAATAAACAGACAATAAATAGATATAAAAGGATATAACATGCACCAGGTAATCTCTCAAAATGTGGCTCAGGGACAACTTAAACCAGATTCATGTGAGGAACCTATTTGAAGAAATGCAGTTTCTGATCACCACTCTTCATGCACTGAGTGCACGCCAGGAGCAGAACCTGGTGATCTGCATTTTGCAGACTAACCAAATGATTCTTAGACTCACTGAAGTGCATCTCCTCAGAATTTTCAAGTGGATTCTTGCAAACCCACAGCATCTCAAATGTAAAAAAGTCTGTCACCATTTGCTCTTTCGTGACAGACTTTTGGGGAAATTGCTTTTTCCCCAGTCCCATTCCCATCAAGAATTACCACATATGAAAAACATGTTCTCAGATACTGGTGGGAGCTAAACTATGGCTCTGCAAAAACATATACAGAATGGTACAATGGACACTGGAGACTCAGAAGGAGGAGAGGAAGAGGAGGGTGAGGGAAGAAAGATTACCTCTGTGGTACAATGTACATTAGTGGGGGTGATGAGTACACTAAAAGTCCAGACTTCTTACTACTAAACAAAGAATCCATGTAGCAAAAAACCACTTGTACCCCTAAAATTAATAAAATTGAAAAAACAATTTCCGCATAGCTATTAACCTTTTCAATTTTTGCTCATTTTATCTCCAGCTTGAATGGCTATTTCTCCACAGTTTGGATTTAGTTTTGATTTATTTTGTTTTGTCCTAATATTGCAAAAAGCTACCACATGTTTAAACAAGCAGTGGAAAACTGAAAAGATTCCATGTGTGAATCCCACACTTAGCTAGGCCCACTGGCAAGCTTTTATTTGTTCTTACATGCCAACTTAGAAGCAGACTGGTTCAAATTCCAAATTGGGACACACAATTAATATTCTGGTAAGCTAAGAATAATCAGAACAACCCACATTAAACTGGCTAATACCAAGGGAATAAGGAGTTATAATCTTTCTGGAGATACGGACCCTATGGAGCTGACAAAATCCCACCAGAGTACAGGAAAGTACAGAAAAACAGGAGATCTTGTAGAGGCTTGTACGGGGCTGTACAAGACTCAGAAAGGGAGAAGAGAAGGGCTGGGAGCCTGCAAGTCCCTCTCTGTCTCTCCTCTTGTTGCTGTTTGAGGAAGGCACTGTCCACCTCTTCCCCTAAATCACTTCACCAGATTCAGGTGCTAGAGGACCAACTCAATGCAAAAACTTTTATTCTCTCTTATTCCCAACCTCCAGTTCCTGGGAAGAGATTTCAACTGGCTAAAACTCAGGTCAGAAACTCACTTCTGGAAACATGAACCTTTGCCAAGAGGGTGGGCCATATTTACCAAGAGGGTGGGTCATGTTTACAAATAACTGTCACAACTCAACACAGTAATTATGAAAAAAAGGTGGAAGAGAGGTAAGCCAGTAGGGAAGGTTGCCTGTGAGCAAATGACACAACACAGCACAGTCCTGACTAACGAATTGCATCCATATACGAATTGCATCCATATACACGGGGTGCCCTGCATGCTCTAACACATTTACTAATTCAAGGCATTAAATGAGAAGTTATATCTGTGAAATGGCCAGCAAATCCCAAAAAAAGATGGAGAAAAGTTTAGGTAGTTCACACTTTTTGCCTTCAAACTTAACACAAAATTCTAATACCCAAAACACTGAGGTACTGATATATAAAAACAGACATATCTATCCATTGAACAGAATGAACCACCCAGGAATCAGCATCTATATGTACTGCCAAATTTATTCAGTGTGAACAGGGCAATCTTTTGACATTTCTCAGAAAATAGAATACTCTTATGCAGGAGAATAAATTTGAATCCTTGTCTTGCACCATACAAATTTTAACGGTAACAGTTGAAACCATAAAAACCCTTAGACAAATACTTAGAAGGAAAACTTCATGACAGTGATTTTGTCAATTATTTTTTGTTCACACCAAAAAAACAGGCAGAAAAATAGAACAGACTTCATCAAAATTAAAACCTTTGTGAGACAACCTTCTTTAGGGTCCCCTCCCTCTGTAGGAGCTTTTCCTTCTTAACTAACTCCTGCTTTAAAAAAAAAAAACAAAAAAAACTTTTGTGTATGAAAGAACACTCCCAACAGAGAAAATGAGCAACTCAAAACACAAGAAAAAATATCTTGGCATCATACTTCTAAGTGACCAATAGTCAGGACATAATGTTTAAACGCCTGTAAATTAACAACAAAACAGCAAAAAAAAAAAAAACTCTCAAAAATTGGAAATTAACCTTAAATAGACACATCTTCCAAGCACACAGCCAATAAACAAATGACAAGATGCACATCAACACTAACCTTAGGGAAATGTGAATCAAACAACAATGAAGTACCTCATTTATTCAAGATGAATAAATTCTAGAGTCCTGCTGTACAATACCGTTTATAGCTAACTTTCCTGCAAGTACACTTAAAAGTCTGTGTAGATTTCCTGTTTCTGTTCTCATGACAAGAAAAACAAAACAAGGCAATACAAACAAGACATAATGACATTCCACTGCAAACCCACAATATGACCATTAGGAAAAAAGAATAAAACGTAAAAGAGAAAATGTTAAGGAGGATGACAAGAAAAAGAACAAAACAAAGCAATACAAACAAGATATAGTGAAATTCCACTACATACCCACAATATGACTATTAGGAAAAAAGAATGAAACGTAAAAGAGAAAATGTTAACGGGGATGTGAAGGAACTGGACCCACTAACAATTACTGATGATTACGCAAAACAATAAATCTTCTATGAAAAAACCTATAGCACTTTCCTAAAAAACTATGCATAACACACCACAGACCCAGCAAATTTCGTTTGTAGCAAATGACGAAAGCCAGGTGAGAAAACGCAAAAAAAATGAGAGCTTCTAAACTCACCGTTTGTGGTCAACATCCAGGAGCGGCCTCACCGAAGTTCCCTCCTATGCTCTCGGGACACCAACACTGCAAGGCCTGAGGCGCAGGGGGCCAGGCTTGGTGATCTCCGGCGCCATTGGGGGCCCGGCTCCACAGCAGGCCGCGGTGCCAGGGGCCAAGTTCCGTGGTCAGCGGCTGCCCTGGTGCCCTGGCAGCTCCGCGGTCTTTGGCTGTGCTGGGTCCCGACTCCGTGGTCCGCGGAGGCGGCGCGTTGAGCTAGGCTCTGGGGTCTGGGGCAGTGGGGAGCACCCGGCTCCAGGGTCCGCGGCAGTCACAGGCTCCAGCTTCTCTGTCTGCAGAGCCGCGGGAGGCCTGGATTAGCTTCTGGCGGCGGCGCGGGGGGCCTAACTCCTCCGTCTGCGGTCTTGGGCGCGGGGGTCCCCGTGGCTAGGTCGGCGGCGCAGCAGAAAGACAGGCTCCGTGTTCCTGGGCAGTGCGGAGGCATGGCTCGGGCTCGGCTCCTCTGCCGTCGGCCACCTCCACGGGGGGCGGCGGGGCGAAGAGTCACGCTCTGAAGTCCATGGCCTTGCGGAGCACCCGGCTCCACGGTCCGCCGCGGCGCGTAGGGCCGGTTCCGCGGTTGACAGCAAAGCTGGGCTCCCGCTCCTCCGTGGGCGGAGGCGCTGAGGGGCCTTGCTTCACAGTTGGCGGCGGCACCGGAGACCCGGCTCCGCAGTTGCAGGCTGCGTTGGTTACCTAGTTCCACCGTCGTCATTGGGGGTCGACCGGCCCTGCGGTTGGCCGCAGCGTGAGGGCTCCAGCTCCGC
>NW_007142820.1:0-5452 GCF_000164805.1 Carlito syrichta | reverse complement strand
TCCGTGGTCTTCGGAGCAGGGCTCCTAGTTCCGCGGCGGGCGGGGACGCGGGGAGTCAGGCTCTGCGGTCGCTGCGGTGGGGACCGGCTCCACGGCGGATCCTACGCGTGGACTCCAACTCCTCTGTCTGCTGAGGCTGGAGGTCTGGCTTTGCTTCGCAGTGGGCGGTGGCGCAGGGTGCCGGCTCCGCAGTCGTCTGCTGCCTTTGGGTCCTGACTCTGCAGCAGTGGGGGGCGGCTCCGAGGGTCGGCAGCCGCGCCAGAAGCAGGCTCTGCGGTCCGCAGCAGTGGGGAGCACCCGGTTCCGGGGTTCGTGGCCGTCATCTTGGCAGGGACTCCAACTCCTCCGTCTGCAGAGGCGCGGCTGGCCTGGCTTCACGGTTTATGGTGACAGGGAGTCCTGGCTCTGAGGTCTTTGAAGCTGGAGTACTGCTTGCTCTGTTTGCAGCGGCGGTGCAGAAAGCCAAGCTCTGTGTTTCTCTGCAGTGCTGAGACCCAGGCCAGCGGTGCGTGGGACCCGGTGTGCCAACTAAGATTACGCTGGGCTCCCCGCTTTATAGTCGTCTGCGAGCAGTCTGAAACGCAGCTGGGGTCCAAGGTCAGAAGGCTGCGTGGGCGCCGGAGGCCGGCTTAATGGTGGTCAATTACATTGTCTCCGGTGCCTCTCTCTGCCGGAGGCCTGTGGCTTCCAAGCTTCCTGTTGGTAGTGGTGCAGGGCGCCCTGCATGTTTCCCCCACCCACCAGCAGAGAACTCATGTGGGCCTGAAGGAAGTCACACTAACTCCATCATGGTGAATAGTTTCACAGTTTAGTTGTGACATGGATGTGCAAAACCTCTGTGAGCTTTACTCGCCCTATTCACAATAGGAACAAACTTGAATTTATAAACTTTCCATGGAGGAGTTGTTTTTTGTTTTTTGTTTTTAGCAAACCTCCCTTGAATGAGAAGTGGTTTCATTTGTAACAATTCTTTTGAAACTTTGCAAGAGTGCAGACCTGCCTCAATTTTCAGGAATGGAGAGCTACAAAACTGCTATGAAAATAATAAAAAGTCAAAATATAGACTCTAAAGCAAAGAAATGCTATTGTGTAAAATCTAAATTAGCTCTCAGCCTTTTATTTCTTTTTAAATCACAGTGACACAATTTAGTAGGAAAAAAGGCAATGCCTGTATTTATTTGCCAAAACTTTCTTACATAAAGATGAAATAATATCTTTTGAGAATAGAAAACACGATAAATGCTGACGTTATGCCTAATATTTACTTTCTTTTTTTACACACTTCCCTCATAACACAGAGATGGTGAGTGTAGTGTTAAATAAATGTTGAATGATTTATTGAACAAATTGTAAAATTGAAGCAAATAAAGAAAATAAAAGAAAATGTAAATGTGACTTTTCATTATAGGTGACTGCTAGATTTAACAATGTTAAACAAGAAGTAGTCCAGTTTGGGAAGGGTTCTACTTTGTATTGTGCTTTTTATTTATTTTTTTATTTTTTATTTATTTATTTATTTTTGAGCTGGAGTCTCACTCTGTCGCCCAGACTGGAGTGCAGTGGCCACTCCTGGCCACCGCAGCCTCGACCCGCTGGGCTCCGGCCATCCTTCCGCCTCAACCTTCCGAGTAGCTGGAATTACACGCGTGTGCTACCAAGCCTGGCTAAGTTTTTGATTTATTGTAGAGATGAGGTCTCACCTGCCCAGGCGGGTCTCGAACCCACAGGTTCAGGCAATCCACTCACCTCAACCTCCCAAAGGCGCGGGATTACAGGCTGAGCCACCAAGCCCGGCTTGTATTATGCTTTTTAAAATTGAATGAAGTTGTTTTATTTTGATTGTTTGCTCTGCATAGTTCTAATGCCTTCTTTGAAACTAAACACATAGGTACACGCAGATGTATGCACATTCCATTCTTGTACCATTTTACACATACACGAAAACACACCACACCCACACCATAGTGACACATTAGTTATTGCTTATTAATTAATAAGGCAGTGTAACTGAAATAAAATAACTGTGGTTTATCTTCATTATCATGTTCATTTTATTGACTATTTCTGACAAGATATGTTGTATAATTATGTTTTTATAATTATCCATAGTTTCCTTTGACTTTATAAATTGAGGTAATGGCACACTTTGATTTGTGTATTTTCAGAGGGTGAAAAAAATTATGTAAAAAAAAGTCTAATGTTTGCTGGACATAGTGACTCATGCCTGTAAACCCAGAACATTGGCAGGCCCAGATAGGAGAATTGCTTCAGCCCAGAAGTTCAAGACTGGCCTAGGCAATATAGCAAGACTTCATCTTTACACCAGAAAAGAAAAAAAAATATCCAGGCATGGTGGCTTACCTCTGTAGTCCCAGCTACTCAACAGGAAGAGGCTGAGATAGAAGAGTCTCCTCTTTTCTAGGAGTTTGATGCAACAGTGAACTGTGATTATGTCACTACACTCAACCTGGAAGACAGCGAAAAACTCTGACCAAAAAAAAAAAAATCTTGGTAGATCCCTGTATTTGTCTTATGGGGGAATTCATTCAGATTCAGCAGCTCAGCATTGTGATATATTGTTATGGGCTCTGTCTATAATGTTCAATCTGGTGCCCTCTTCATTCCATGCAAAATTAAATTCTGAAAATACCTCAGGTATAGGACTCTGTGTCTTTGCATATCTGTGCTCTTTACCTTGATTATATTATATTTCTCCTGCTCTAAGTTCATTTTTAACAGTTCTTCTCTGTGACCCTGGAACCTATTTTGTAATCATGAAGGGTGCTTAGCCACACCGATGTCCACTGGATAGAGTTTTCCCAGCCAAGTTCCCATGAAGTCAGTAAAAGGAAACATTTGATTGTCAGAGAACAAAATGCTTACTTCTTCAAAATTTTAAAGGTCAATAAATGAAAACAGAGTTATTGGAAATAAATAGGTTTCAACCAAAAGTTTAGAAAGTTTGAGTATGTGTGTTGTTGACTCCACATTACAAGTTTATACCTTAGTTCTGCTAAGTCAAAGACAGATCCTGTAAGATGTCTGTCATGTTATAGTACTCATTATATCCATCTTTGGTTGCTTTCCTTTCATTTCTCATCAAAGAGAGGAGATATTGCATACATTTTGGTCAGAAACTTAGAAATATATATCATCCTGTCCCTCAGAGACAAAAGTTCTGACACTAAATATGTGGATTACTTAACCTACACCATTTATCTTTCACTATAGTTATGGTCACTGTCTTACTGTATACTGTACACATGCTACAAATTGCCTAATTATTGTGTTAGGTTATAACAACTTCTTTCAGTGTCTTTCCCCAAAGCATAAACTCTGAAGGTCAAATAATTATGTACTAATCTTACTAGCACCTGTAATCTAATGCTATGTTCTAACTCTGTGTTATGTACTGTCAAAGCCAGTGGTTGAATGAATAGCCTTCAGTTATTTCAATGAATGAATACTTGAATTCCAGAACTTGTACGTGTATAATGTACTTATCTTAATATTGTATATTTATAGATTTATTATTTTTACCCATAGAGTATAATTTTTATAATGTTATAAGGAAAATGAAGTAGAGAAACAAAACTTATATGTTCTTATAACAATAGCTTAGTAATACTAGATACAATGCCTTTGAAAATTTAGACAATTCTACTCTTTCTGCCTTTCAATAATAAAGTATTTCTGGAAGTACTTCAAAAGGCATATAATAATTTTCAGATATAATTTTCAAGTTATTTTAAAAGTATATACAGGTCGGGCTGGGTGGCTCAGCCTATAATCCCGAGGTGAGTGGTTCGCCTGAGCCCACAAGTTCGGGACCAGTCTGGGCAACTTGGCAAGACTTCATCTCTACAATAAATAGAAAATTAGCCAGGTGTGGTAGCACATGCTTGTAGTTCCTGCTGCCTGGAAGGCTGAGGCAAAAGAATCACTGGAGTCCAGCAGGTTGACGCTGGGGTGGTGGTGAGCATGCCACTGCACTCCAGCCTGGGCGACAGAGTGAGACTACAACTCAAAAATAAAGTATATACAAAGCTGAGTATAATGTGAGTAATCTTGAACACATTGTACACAATCAGAGTATAGTAGATAAGAAATGTGTGTGGATTCATTTAGAAAACACATTATTAAAAAAGTGAAGGATTTACTTCAGATGATATTTTAGCAACACCATCTAAAAGTATCACAATTATGACAGGAAGTGTTAAATCAAGGATAAAATGAACTGGATCTCTTACAATAATTTCAGATTATTTGTTGCAATTGATTAAGGTTATGAAATCAATTTCATGTCTTTGCCACTAATATACTACTAATAAACTGTAAAAGAAATAGGTTGGAAATAACAGTGTATTACATATGACATTATGAAACTATATGTATGTGCATCTAAGTCTTACTGCCAGAGGGCTTCCAAAATACTTTTCAAAACAGAAGTCATACAACTTTCAAGAACACAAGATTATTAAAAGTGGTCCAAACATTCTTTTCCAAAGCATGTTTTTTTTTTCTATTTAATGTGAAATTGAAATATGTTGATGTAAGACTGTTGCCTCCCAATAGATATTACAGGGAAAAAAGTGTCATATATTATATTGATGCACACATATAATAGCATATTAATCCTGTTTTCCCAAAATATGTGCATATTGTTAAAATCAAGAGATGAATACCGTAGAGATGATTGTGTGTTGTGATTCATTGATTGAACTAACCAGCTTAAAAAATCTTGCAGTCAAGCATTTGATGACTTGTCACCATTAATGGAATACATTTAGTATTAGAAGAACGAAAGATTTAAAATAAGAAATAAATCAAATGTATTTTGCTATTTTCATTTTACAAATAATGTTATATATCTTAATTTTCAGTGTTTATACACGTACAGTTCCTAACAGTAAAAGTTTAATAAATTACAATTTTTAAAAAGTGTAGACTTCTCTAGAAAAAAGTGTTGGTTGAACAAACAGAAATAGACTGGGATAAAGGGTATAGCTAAATACCTAAAGGATAATAAATCTGGAGCAGTAGAAAATACTTGTAACAGCCTCCTACCCACATCAGTGTTTAGGACCTTACTTGAGGATAATCGCTATAAGATAAAACTTGGGCTATATTCTTCTCATGTCTCGTATTGACCTTATATTGAGTTTCTTGTACTGATTTTATATTGGATCCACCTTGCTTCAATCCTCTGACTCGCTAATAATTGATTCATTACTTTAATCTTTCCTTTATGGTTTATAATACCTTTGCATGAATACAACCTTATTTATTTTCATCTAAAGAGGGCTTAGGGTTAATTTCATGGGTGATTCCTAGGGTTTATCTCATTTGAAGTACTATAGAACTAGCCCTACTTCTGCAGAATATTATGCAGCAGTTTTCAAATATATTTCTGAAGAATGTATAGACACTTGATGAATTATATTCTACCTAT
>NW_007142819.1:0-755 GCF_000164805.1 Carlito syrichta | reverse complement strand
TCGGGGTTGTTTGTTTGTTTTTTTCTTTTCAGCACCTTTATGTTCCTGGTAGATCCTAGATGATAGGCCTTTGTAAGACATGGAGTTGGCAAATACTTTTTCCCAGTCTGCTGGCTATCTCCCTGCTCTCTTGATGGTTTCTTTGGCTTGGCGGAAGCTTGTCAGTTTAATAAGGTCCCGCTTGTCCGTCTTATCTCTATGACCTGTGAGTTTCGGTTTTTGCTCAGGAATTGGATGCCAGTTCCAACTTCCATGAGGGTGTGCCCTGCATTTTCTAAAGTTCTTATGGTTTTAGGTTTTACATTAAGGTTTCTGATCCAATTAGAGTTAATTTTTGTGTATGGGGATAGATAAGGGTCCTATTTCAATCCTCTGCACATGATAAGCCAGTTTTCCCAGCACCATTTACTGAGTCGATTGTCCTCTCCCCAGTAGTTGTTGGAGGCTTTGTTGAAGATGAGTTGGTTTAGAAATTGAGGTTTTGCTTCTGGAATCTCAATTCTATTCCATTGGTTTATATTACTGTTCCTGTATCAATACCGAGCTGAATTTTATTATTGTACCTTTATAGTAAAATTGAAAGTCTGATAGTGTGATACCTCCTTTTTTTTTTTTTTTACTGAGGATTGTTCTGGCTATTCTTGGTCGTTTGGGTTTCCATATGAATTCCTGTATTGGATTTTCTAGATCTGACAGGAATGCTGCTGGTAATTTGATTAATATTGCATTAAATCTGTAGATTACCTTAGATAATA
>NW_007142818.1:0-1027 GCF_000164805.1 Carlito syrichta | reverse complement strand
CCAACCCAACCCTAGGCCTCCTAACCTCAGAGCGTGGAACGTTCTGAAAATGAGGGCTGGGGGGTTACACAGGGCCCCTCCCAAAGCCACGACACCTTCCTCCAGACTGAGGACTCACCTACGGGCCGCATGAGCCAGAAGGAGCAGTCCGCAGCGGCGGCGCGAGGCGGGTGGGGGCCGGGTGGTGAGCTGCAGCTGAGGCTGGACGGGAAGCAGGCGGAGAGCAGGTGAAGCCAGTCCCCTCACACGCGGGCTCCTCATGGTCAACGGTTCCGCTCCCTCGGCCTCCGACGCCCCGCCCTCCACGCTGCCGCACGTCCCTGGTCTCTGCGCAGCCGCGGACCACAATTGCGCCAGGGGGCGCGGTATGGTGGAAAGGCGGAAGTGGCGTGCACCGCGCCGCCCGGAGTGTCCGAGAGGCCTGCTCCTGTGGGGGGCAGGGACGATGGTGTCCAAGGGCTCCTGTCCGCGCCGCCCGGACCCCTCGCCAACACCGCCCATGTCCATCCAACAAGAGGCACGAAGCCTAGAAACCTGCCAAAGCCCCGCGGCGGCCGAGTGTCACCGAGAGGTGGCCCGCGGTCACCGTGCCGCCAGCATGGCCATGGCCACCTTCCCAGTCGTTGACGCTCGCTGCCATGGCGACCAGGGGCCCCGCCTGTTGGACGGCCATCACAATCTCTGCCGCGTCGCGAGGCCTTCAGGGAAGGGCAAGCTCACAGAGGCGCCTGCGTGCCAGCAGACCCAGATCCTTGAGCACCTTCCAGACCCAAACCCTCCCAGGCCATGCATTCCACCACGTCAACACCCAACGGGCCAACTTCCCACCGGGGCTGCACCCCAGAACACGCCTCCCACTGGGACCCACACCCCTCAGGCACGCTTCTTCTTGGGGTTTGCACCCTCTTGGGGCTTACATCCCCCCAGGACCCGCACTTTCCCGAACACTGCACCTGCACTTGCACACCCATTGCTCTGGCTTTGCTCTCTGGAAGGACCCAGTCATCCCTGGACAACTTCCCAAAAT
>NW_007142817.1:0-4484 GCF_000164805.1 Carlito syrichta | reverse complement strand
TCATGAGAGCTGTAAGGATCTTATAAAGTAAGTAAACTCACAGGTTGTGAATTGTAAGTGCTATAAAATTTAAGATTATTTTATGGAGAAGCAAGCAAATGCCTGGAGCATTAGGTCAATAGAATATAATTGATGGCAATAAAATATAGTATGTCCACATTTCCTCTTATTTATTCCCCAAATTCAGTGCTCTAGAAATTTTCTATTCTCATTTTGTTTTGAATATTTAATCTGGAAAAAAGTGGTCACAAGAGCAATAAGAGGAAATTTTCTGGTCTTCTATGCTTGGAGAAAACATTACAAGGGTGACAAAAAATGGGCAGGATGTTCTAATTATGTTCATACTGTGCTTTATTCCACAAAGGATGTGAAGCATCTTTTTTTGAATATCAAATTTGATAGCTGACATTTTTATAAATAAGGATAGTAAAGAAATATATGGTCCTTCACATTTAAAAACAAAAACTTGGAAAAGATTATTTTTAAATGTCTCCTTAATTAATTAATATATTCCTTTAAAGGCTATTTTAATGTTGTTTAAAGTGCCAGAAGTTCATAATTAAGGAACTTCACCTAGCTGCTATAAAAGTAATTATCATTTTTAAGTTGACTTTTATAGCAAAGTTCTCCAAGTACACCACAAATATTTTTTCACTCACAAAATTCCTTAGCTTCTTCCACATTTTATAGCTAACATTCTAAACATGAAATATTTGGTGGCACTGAGAAGAAACTAGAGAGTTTATACTCTTTATTTTTTAAATAAATTTACGTCAAAACATGACTCAGTTTCCCCAGGTTCTGAGCCTGCGGTGATATTTGGGATCTTTGTTATACACTACTAATCTGCATTAGGGGTGAGGGTGGATGGGGTCTAGTTGAGGATAAGAAGGGTAAGGGGGAAAGAGAAAAATGAGTGTGAGTCCTATGCCCAAGAGTCAACTCTAGACTTTATCATTTCCATGGAAAACAGATATATACTATTCCAAATTATATAAACCCCAAGACTTGTTTTGCAATATAAATATACTCCTTGAAAAGATACTATTCTGTCTAGTTTCCAGTTTGCATAATTCATCTCTGGCCCCAAAATATTTATAGTTAATATGCAATAAAGATCTATCAATAAACGGGTAATTTGAAAAAGGTCATCATAAATATCTGTTGTTGAATAAACACAATCCCACCTTTGACTATGCTAACTTACTTCCCATGATCAAAGCAAATCCTGGGATTCTAATTCCTTGTAAAGTGAAGAAGAGTTAAGGAATTATTAAGATATTTGAAAAATAAACATACATCTCCAAATACTACAAAGGGGTTAACTAGGACATGATCCGAATGGAAATAAATCCTATCATTGCAAGAATGGTCAATTTTAAGCACCACCCAGATTTTAAGCCCAGGTAATGATTTGAAATGAAAACAGATGGGGTGGTTGCTTTTGTGCATTTGAGAAATTTCAACTGAGTCTGTGCTTTGGATTTTGATAGCATACACATCAATGCCTGACAAAACTGAAAGCATTATAGATCAGGTCCTCGAATAACATCTTTTTGTTTTCATTTTATTATCATGTTGATGAGAAGAAAAAAAAATCAATTCGCAGCTGGGGTCACAGTCTGTGTGGAGGTTACACATTCTCCCAATGTCTGCATGGGTTTACTCCAGGTATTCTAGTTTCTTCCCATGTACCAAAAATGAGCACATGAGGTTAAATGGGATATCTAAATTCTCCCAGAATGAGTGAGTGAGGGTGTACGTGTGCCCTGTGGAGGAATGGCATCCTGTCCAGGATCAGGTCCCTCCTTGCCCACTGAACAGCTGGAATAGGCTCTGGCCACCAACAACCCTGAACTAGAATAATTGGATAAATAGTTGTATTGCCTGGTTGTAGTAATGTTTCTTAAATGTATGTACAGCTCATATTTATTTCAATGTTTAATAAAGTGCGTTGGTCTTTATTTAGAAGTCTAGTGATATTTTGTGGCCAAAAATATGCTGTGGGAAGCTAATGCTTGTTTATATCAATTAACCTGTGATAAAATTGGTTTTGCTTTAATACATTGTTTGCTTAAAGGCACAGTTTCCAAGAAGCTATCAACAATGTTAAATGAGATCTTGTAATTTCTAGGACCATCTTCAGTCATTACCTTAGGGATCAAAAAATTTCCCCTGAATTCCTGGACAAGAGAGCTAAGAAACTATGAAAAGCAACAGGTCTTTAAAACCTGAGTAAGTTAAATTGCCACTGGATGGTATTTCTACCAATTTTGAAAAGTTTTGCTAATGGGCTGATTGTCATAAATAGCTGAAACTATGGGACAGATTCGAAGTTATATCTGTAGATTTCTGGCTGTGCTTGCATGAATAGCTCAGCCTCCTTCCTCCATTTAGGTGCTTTCTCAATTTAACATCAGAAACATTTCCCAATTATTTATCCTACCGCATACTGGAGTCTGAGGGAGATTTTGGAAAGGTTGCATTTCCTCATACCTCCAAAATGGCACACTTTGCACTTGTTTCTTTTTATTCCAACACTTCCTGGAAGTCAGATATTTTTTGCAAAGCTTGCATGTTTGCCTGAATTGTCCCATTTCTCTCCACATCCCCTGTAGAACTCATCTCTTTCTACTGTGCTTCCTATTGTGAAAATAAATGAGAGAAAAGGAACCAAAATTCCATTATGATAATAAGTCAGAGAATGAGATACCAGCACAGAAATAACCCCCAAGACATTATAAATATCCTGAAGGTTAGCCCTGCACAATCATGCAAACAGACCACTATTACCATTGAATATACTAAATAAATATTGAGCACATATCAAATAGATGATCTGTGAGATAGATGATGAGAATGGGGAAACCACAATTTGGCAATATGGTTAGTGACATAGATGATACAGAAGGGGAAATACTAATTGGCAGGGAAGAGGTTTTGCAACACAGGAAAGTTGTTCAACATTTAGTTTAGAAAATGTATTTCTACAATGAAATATAAGGTGGAAAATAGGATTAGAGGCACCACTGCACTAAGTAGGAGCCATAAGACCAATCCACTTAAGACCTACTGCCACTACTGCTGGAAATCCCGTCCACTGCATCAGAAGAAGCAAGTGTTTCATTAAATACACAGATATCAACAAGGAAAATTAAGAAACATAAACAAGGAGAAATTTTAATTATCCAGTAACATATCCCCAAGAAAGGAAATGTATAAAATGCCTGAAAAGGAATTCAAAATAATGATCTTAAGAAAACTCAGTGAGTGGGAAGAAGACAGATACACACTACAAAGAAACCAATGAAATGCTTCACGATCTGAATAAAAAGTTCAACAGAGGTAGATATACAAAAGAACCAAACAGAAATCTTAAAACTGAACAGTTCAATGAATGAAATAAACAATGCTTAAACAGTTTCAAATAGCTAGAAGAAGGATATTGAGCATTCCTAACACAAAGAAATTGTAGATAGTTAAGATGATGAGTGTGTTAATTACACTGATCTGATTACTATACATTGTATGTATTGAAACATCACTGTATACCCCTTGAATACATACAAGTATTTTTCAATTAAAATATAAAATTAAAAATTAAACAAGAGCTTCAACAATAAAGAAGATCAGGCAGAAGAAATATTTTTTTGAACATTAAGTATCTTTTGAAATAACCAAGTCAGATTTAAAAAGAAAAAGATGTAAGACAACCAACCTGACATAAGGACACCATTAAGCAAAGAAATATTTGCATTTTGAGAATTTCAAAAAAGGAAGAGATGAGTGAATGCTTAAAAAACCTATTTGATAAAAATCATAGCTGAATCTTTCCAAGTCTTAGGAGACATACAGGCATCAGAAACAGGAAACTTAAAGGTCTTCAAATAGATTCAACCTCAAAAGACCCTCTCCAAGGTACATTATAGCTAAAGTATCAAAAGTCAAAGAGAGAATTCTAAAAACAACAAAAGAAAAGCATCAAATGCATATAAAAGAATCCCCATCAGACTAAAAGTAGATTCCTCAGCAGAAACTTTACAGGTCAGGAGAGACTGAAATAGAATTTTTAAAATTTGCTAGCCCTGGGGCTCAAGCCTGTAATCCCAGCACTTTGGGAGGTTGAGGTGAGGGGACTGCCTGAGCCCATGTGTTTGAGAACAGCCTGGGCAACTTGACAAGACCTCATCTCTACAATAAATTTAAAAAATTAGCCAGGCATGGTAGTGTGTGCCTGTAGTTCCAAATACTTGAAAGACTGAGGCAGAAGGACTACCTGTGCCCAGCAGGTCAATGCTAGGGTGGCCATGAGCATGCTACTGCACTCCAGCCTGGGCAATGGAGTGAGACTCCAACTAAAAAACATATATATATATATATATATATTGCTAGCCTTGGTGTGGTGGCTTACACCTGTGATCCCAGTACTTTGAGAGACTGAAGAAAAATGATTGCCTGAGCCTAGGGGTTTAAGATGAGCCTGG
>NW_007142816.1:0-1090 GCF_000164805.1 Carlito syrichta | reverse complement strand
GCTTTACATAAGTGATTAAAGGAGTTCCACGTCTGAAAGCTAAAGGGATGATATCTACCCTCATAAAATGACACAAAACGCTAAAACTCACTGGTAGAACAGATAAAGGAGAACGAGAAAAGGAGCAAACATTATCTGTACATAAAACCATCTAATTGCAAAGAAAAGAAGAAAAAAACAAAAAAATATACAAAAACATTTTTTTTTTTGAGTTGGAGTCTCCCTCTGTCGCCCAGACTGGAGTGCAGTAGCCGCTCCCGGCCACCGCAGTCTCGACCCGCTGGGCTCCGGCGATCCTTCCACCTCAGCCTTCCAAGTAGCCAGAATTACAGGCATGTGCTACCACGCTTGGCTGTTTTTTTTTTTAATTTATTTATTGTAGAGATGATGTCTCGCTGCCCAGGTGGATCTCAAACCCGTGGGCTCAGGCAATCCACTCACGTCAACCTACCAAAGGTGCAGGATTACAGGCTGAGCCACTGAGCCTGGTAGAAAAACATTTTTAAACAACAAAAGTAAGTACTCACCTATCAATAACAACCTTGAGTATAAATGATTTACATTTCCCAACTAAATGATATAGACTTCCTGAATGGATAAAGAAAAATAAGACCAAACTTTATGCTGCTTACAGAAACTCACTTTACCTGTAAAGACATGCACTGAAAGAGAAGGAATGAAAAAATTATTTCACACAAATGGAATCAAGAAGCATGCAAGAGTACCTACACCAATACCAGATAAAGTAGATGTAAGTCAAAAAACATAAATAAACACAAAGACAGTCACATAATGATAAAGGGATTAATTTACCTGGAGGATATAACAATTAAAAATATCTATGTACCCAATACCACAACACCAAGATATCTAAAATAAATATATAAGGCAAATATTAGCACAAAAGAGAAAGATAGTCCCCATACAGTAATAGTTGGGGACTTAAAACAGTGCACTTTCAGCATTGGGACAGATCATCTAGACAAAAAAACAACATAGAAACACTGACCTTAAATTGCACCATAGACTTAATGGAAATCCAAGAGACACAGAACTTTTTTTATCAATATTTTTTATTACGATGCTGTGG
>NW_007142815.1:0-10762 GCF_000164805.1 Carlito syrichta | reverse complement strand
CATTTCCCAACTAAATGATATAGACTTCCTGAATGGATAAAGAAAAAATAAGACCAAACTTTATGCTGCTTACAGAAACTCACTTTACCTGTAAAGGCATGCACTGAAAGAGAAGGAATGAAAAAATTATTTCACACAAATGGAATCAAGAAGCATGCAAGAGTACCTACACCAATACCAGATAAAGTAGATGTAAGTCAAAAAACATAAATAAACACAAAGACAGTCACATAATGATAAAGGGATTAATTTACCTGGAGGATATAACAATTAAAAATATCTATGTACCCAATACCACAACACCAAGATATCTAAAATAAATATATAAGGCAAATATTAGCACAAAAGAGAAAGATAGTCCCCATACAGTAATAGTTGGGGACTTAAAACAGTGCACTTTCAGCATCGGACAGATCATCTAGACAAAAAAACAACATAGAAACACTGACCTTAAATTGCACCATAGACTTAATGGAATCCAAGAGACACAGAACTTTTTTTATCAATATTTTTTATTACGATGCTGTGGGGTACAGTTAAGGGTTACGTATACAATTATGCTTCATTCAGGCACCCTGTTGATGAGAGGTGTTTCCCTGTCCCCAGACAGATATTTGCTACTGTTAATCCTGTCTCCCTCCCCCTGCCATAGTTTCCCAGTGCCATCCAGTCTTTTTCATATAGTATTACATTGGATGTTCAAGGTTGATTATATGAGTGAGAATATGTGATACTCGGATCTTTGTTTCTGTGAGAGGTGACTTAGTATTATAAACTCTAATTCCATTCAGGTTGCTGTGAAATTCATGATTTTGTTCTTTTTTATGGCTGTGTAGTATTCCATTGTGCACATGTACCACATTTTTTAAATCCAGTCCTCTTTTGATGGACAACATGGTTGCTTCCAGGTTCTTGCTATTGTGAACAATGCTGCGATAAACATACATGTGCAGGTATCTTTTTTATAGAGAGATTTGAGTTCTTAAGGATATATTCCTAGTAGGAGGATTGTGGGGTCATATGGGAGGTTGATATTTAGAGCTTTTAGTAATCACCATACTGCTTTCCACAGAGGTTGCACTAGTTTACACTCCCACAAACAGTGTAGAAGTGTTCCCTTTTTGCCACACCCTCTCCAACAGCTCTTATTTTTTGAGTTGTTGATAATTGCCATTCTGACTGGAGTTAGGTGGTATCTCAGTGTGGTTTTGATTTGCATCTCCCTGATGATTAATGAGGTTGAACATTTTCTTTCATGTGTCTGTTGGCTGCTCAAATGTCTTCCTTTGAAAAATGTCTGTTCATTTCTTTTGTTCATTTTATAATGGGGTTGTTTGGTTTTTTTCTTTTCAACACCTTTGAGTTCCTTGTAGATCCAGGATGTTAAGCCTTTGTCAGACCTGGTGTTGGCAAATAATTTTTCCCATTCTGTAGACTGTCTCCCTGCTCTCTTGATGGCTTCTTTGGCTTTGCAGAAGCTTGTCAGTTTAATGAGGTCCCACTTGTCTATCTTTCCTTTACGGTCTGTGGGTTTTGAGTTTTGTTCAGGAATTGGATGCCAGTTCCAATTTCCATGAGGGTATGTCCTTCATTTTCTAAGGTTCTTATGGTTTGAGGTTTTACATTTAGGTCTCTGATCCATTTGGAGTTAACCGTTGTGCATGCAGATAGATAGGGGTCCTGTTTCAATCTTCTGCATGTGGTCAGACAGATTTCCCGTCATCATTTACTGATTAGGTTCTCCTCTCCCCAGTGGTGGGTGGTGGAGGCTTTGTTGAAGATGAGTTGGTTGAGAAATTGAGGTTTTGCTTCTAGAATCTCAATTCTATTTCATTGGTGTATATGCCTGTTCGTGTACCAATACCAAACTGTTATGATGATTGTAGCTTTATAGTAAAGTTTGAAGTCTGGTTATGTGATACCACCTGCTTTGCTTTTTTTGCTGAGGATTGTTCTGGCTATTCTTGAACATTTGTGTTTCCATATGAATTTCTGTGTTGTTTTTTTCTAGGTCTGAGAAGAATGTTGCTGGTAATTTGATGGGTATTGCATTGAATTTGTAGATTGCCTTAGGTAAGATGGACATCTTCCCAATGTTGATTGTTCCAATCCATGAGCATGGGATATTTTTTCACTTGTTTGTGTCATCTTTGACTTCTTTGCACAGTGTTTTTAGTTTTCATTGTAAAGGTCTTTCACATATCGGGTTAGGAAGATGCCAAGGTATTTCATTTTTTTGTGGCTATTGTGAATGAAATTGTGTTTTTTATTTGGGTTTCTGTTTGTTTATTATTGGTGTAGAGAAATGTCTTTTGTACATTTATTTTGTATTCTGAGACTTTGCCAAAGGCCTTTATCAGTATAAGGATGTTTTTGACAGATTATCTTGGGGTTTCAAGGTACACAATCATATCATCTGCAAAGCGAGATAACTTGAATTCCTCTTTTCCTATTTGGATACCCCTGAGTGCCTTCTCTTCTCTGATTACTCGAGTCAGGATTTCCAATACTATGTTGAACAGGAGGGGTGAGAGTGGGCATCCTTGTCTTCTTCCAGTTTTCAGGGGAAATGGTTTCAATTTTTGTCCATTTAGGAGTATGCTGGCTGTGGGTTTCTCGTAGATGGCTTTTACTATTTTGAGGTATGTTCCCTGTATGCCTAGATGTTCAGGGGTTTTTATTAAGAAGCGGTGCTGGATTTTATCAAAAGCTTTTTCTGCATCTAATGATATAATCATGTGGTCTATGTTTTGACATCTGTTGATGTATTTAATTACATTTATGGTTTTATGAATGTTGAACCAGCCTTGCATCCCAGTAATGAGGCCTACTTGGTCATGATGGATGATATTCGAGATGTACTGTTGAATCCGGTTTGCTAGGATCTTTTTGAGAATTTTAGCATCTATGTTCATCAAAAATATTGACCAGTAGTTGTCTTTCTTTGTTGGATCTTTACCTGGCTTGGATATCAATGTGATGTTGACTTTGTAAAATGATTTGGGGAGAGTTCCATCTTTTTCAATAGCCTGGAATACCTTCAGTAGGGTTGGCAATGGCTCCTCCTTAAATGTCTTGTAGAATTCTGCTGGAAAGCCATCTGGACCAGTGTTTTTTTTTGTAGGTAGTTGTCTTATTACGTAGTTGATTTCTGCTTGTTCCAACCTAGGTAGGTTGTGTGATGTCAGAAAGTCCTCCATTTCCTTAAGGTTTTCAAGTTTGTTTCCATGCAAGTGTGCGTAGTAGTCTCTAATGATCTTTTGTATTTCTTCAGGGTCAAATGTGATTTCATCTTTTGTGTTTCTGATTGTGCTTATTTGTTTTTTTTATCTGTTTTTTCTTGGTCAGTCTAGCTAGGGGACCATCGATTTTGTTTATCCTGTTGAAGAACCAGCTTTTAGTTTCATTGATTTTTTGTATTACTTTTTTGTCTTCTATTTCCTGGATTTGGGCTTTTGTTTTGGTGACCTGGATTCTTCTGCTGAAATTAGGGTTTTTGTGGTCTTACTTTTCCAGCTTCCTTAGGTGGCTTGTTAGGCTGTTAATCTGTGTTCCTTCCATTTTCTTCATGTGTGTTTGTAGGGATATAAATTCCCCTCTTACTACAGCTTTCAAGGTGTCCCAGAGATTTTGGTAAGATGTTTCTTCATTTTCATTTGTTGCCAGGTATCTTTTGTTCTCTGTTTTGATTTCATCATTGACCCAGGAGTTGTTTAACATCCTGCTGTTTAGTGTCCATGTCTTTGTGGGTTTTGGGGGCACCTTATTGGTGTCAATGTTTATTTTTATTCCACTGTGGTCTGAGAAGGTGCATGGTAGAATTTCGGTCCTTTTAAATTTGCTTATGCTTGACTTATGGCCAATTATGTGGTTGATCTTAGAATATGTCCCATGCGGTGATGAGTAGAATGTGTATTCTGTGGTCTTTGACTGGAGTGTTCTGTAGGTATCAATTAAGTCCATTTGGTCCAGAGTCTCATTGAGGTTCCGGATCTCCTTGCTGATTTTTTGTCCTGATGATCTGTCTAGGGTTGTGAGTGGGGTATTAAAGTCCCCAGTTATGATGGTGTTAGAGTCAATATCTTTCGTTAGTTTTCCTAGAAGTTACTTTTTGAAAGTTAGTGCACCTATGTTGGGTGCATATATGTTTAGGATAGATATTTCTTGTTGATGGAGTGAACCTTTTATCATTATGTAGTGGCCCTCTGTATCTTTTTCAATTTTTGATAGCTTAAATGGTATTTTGTCTGAAATTAGGATTGCAACTCCTCCTTTCTTTTTTGTTCCATTCGCCTGAAAATTTGTTTCCCATCCTTGTACTTTGAGTCTGTGTATGTCCTTTCTATTGTGATGGGTCTCTTGAGGCAGTATATTGTTGCCTGGTGATATTTTATCCATTTTATCCATATTTTACCATTCTGTGTCTTTTCAGTGGTGCATTTAGTTCATTCACATTCAGGCTAATTATTGAAATGTGAGAGTGCATCCCTATCTTTGAGTTCTTATAGATTTGTTGTTCTTCCACTTGTTTTTTTTTTTTTGTCTTTCTTTTGGTTTGGGGGTTGGTCCATGTATATTTTACTCTTTTCCCTGTCCTCTTGTGAAGAACGTTGTTCTTTTTTCCTTTTCTTCTGTGTTTAGTACTTTCTTAAGTATTTCATGTAGAGATGGTTTTTAATTCTCCCTCACTGATGAAGCTGAGCTTGGCTGGGTAAGTTATTCTTGGTTGAAATTGTTTATCTTTTAGGACTTTGAAGATAGGGCTCCAAGCTCTCCTAGGCTGCAGGGTTTCTGTAGATAAATCTATTGCTATTCTGATTGGTCTTCCATGATAGGTGATCTGGCCTTTTTCTCTTGCTGCCTTTAGGATTTTTTCTTTTATGACTACTTTGTTTAGTCAAATTATTATGTGTCCAGGAGTGGGTCTCCTCATTTGTTCTCTTGCAGGGGTTCTCTGAATCTCTTGTGTTTGAATTTTTGCATCACTGATTAGATAAGGGAAGTTTTCTTGAATGATCTCATGGAAAGTTTGTTCCAGTGTGGTCTCTGTCTCTCTTTCTGCCTCAGGAAGGCCAATTACTCTTAGGTTAGGCCTCTTGAGGTAATCACTCATCTCTTGAAGATTTTGTTCTGTCTTTTTGAGCTTATTTTCTGTGTTTTTAAGAGTTTGGGTTATTTCTATATTTTGGCCCTCAAGCTCTGAGATTCTTTCTTCTGCTTGGGTAATTCTGCTTTCCATGCTTATCAGTTTGTTATTTATTTCATTCACAGTATTCTTTATTACTGTTATCTCAGATATCAACTCCTTCCTAGTTTCTTCTTGTGCCTCCTCAATTCTTTTTAATCTCTCCATTATTGTCTTGATATCTACGTTTGTAGTTTGAGACCCTTCATTCTGGAGGCTCTTCATTGTTTGCATTCCAAAATCAGTTTTCTCAGTGTCTGCCCTCCCAGGGGTCTGTGAGAGACCCATGCGCTTCTTCTGGTTTTTCTTCATTTGTGTAGATTTTTCTCTCTCTCCCTTTCCCTCCCCTTCTTTAGTTCTGTTTTTGCGGGAAGGTGAGGTTGCTTTTATTTCTCTTCTGCAATATCCTGTTCTTCCTTATGAGGGTCTTCTGGCTTTGTTCCCTTTTCAGGTTGGAGCATAGGCTACAATCTGTACCTTTTGTAGTTTTGAGGTTTAATTGAGAGGGAAGCTGTGGTTCAGAATGTATATGCTGATTCCTTCATCCACGAACAGGTGTATGAGCACACTGGAACCTATTTCCCTCTGCCTTACAATCTGTCCATTCAGCAGTATGTAGTCTTGTTTCCTAGATTAAAAAGGGGGGTATAAAAGAGGAAAATAACGGAGGAAGGGGGGGTGAATAGGGAGTTAGAAAGGGAGGAGAGCACGAGGGAAAACAGATATACATATCAACTATCAGGTGGGAAAGAGACACAAGGCTGGGAAAAATTGAGGAAAGACATGTAAGAAAGATTCCCTAAAGAGTACTGATAGCTACACAGAGACAGGTCAATAAAATCAAGAAACAGTGTAAGTCAGAAGACAAACAATAAACATGATCAAAACCATCAATTGCAATGATAAAATCATAAGTCAAAATAAGTGATCAGACTAAAATCACTTCTCTGATCTCCGACTCTGGCCTCTCCCCTTTGTTTTTTGTTGCAGCGTAGGGGTGGGGCTGTGTCTCCTGTTTCATGCTGTTGCCTTAGGAACTGAGGTAAAGTTTGTTGATAGGTGGGCAGGGCAATGGAAGTCTCTGCCTCGAGAATGGCAGGTACTTTGCAGATCTGTTTCTCTCTGCTTATCTGGGTCCCTCAGCTTGGGGTCTCCCGCTGAGTGCCTCAGCCATGGTGGGCTCGGGGTTCCAGAGCTCCAAAGGGCAGGTGGTGAGTGGCGAGAGTGTCCCTGGGCCCCCCACAGATTCTTTAGCCAGGAATGGGACCAGTGTCTCTGAGGGGCGGGTGTCCAGAGCCTCCCTGGGTGACTGGTTGCTTGGTACTGGGTGCCGGGCCGGAGATGATGTAGCCAGGGAGGGAGTTGGGAGGTAGCTGTGACCCAAGACTGCCATGCATGCAGTGGAACAGCAGTAGCAGGGGGCCACAATATCTGGCCCTGTGTGGGACCAAAGTTCCTCGGGCCTTGGACCAGCATGGCTGGTGGTGTGGTGGGGGATGGGGGAGGGAAAGTATTAGTCTATTTGGGAACTCACTTTTGGAGAATCTCACAAGTTCACCTATGCCGCCGCCATCATGTTCCCCTCTCTGACACAGAACATTTTACCCCTGAGCTGCAGAATACACATTCTTCTCATAAGCATGTGAAACATTCTCTAGGTTAGACTATGTTAAATCACAAAACAAGTCTCATCGAATTTCTAAAAATTTAAATTTAAAGTATCTTCTCAAATAAAATGAGAAATCAATAATGAGGAATTTTGAAAATAGTACAAATACATGGAAATGTACAACTAATGGTTCTATGAAGAAATTAAGAAGGAAGTTTACACATTTCTTGAAACAAATAAAAATAGAAACTTTGTATTTCAAAATTCATGAGATACAGCAAAGCAGGGAAATTTAAAACATTTATTGCTTTAAATTTAATCTACAAGGACTAGAAAAGCAAGAACAAACCCAACTCAAATTTTATAGAAGGAAATAAAGAATAGAAATCCAAGCAGAAAATAAACTTGGGACTAAAAATAGCAGAAAAGATGGATGAAATGGATGTTGGTTTGTGATAGATAAACAAAATTGAGAAGAAGACCAGAATCACAAAATAGGAAACAAAAAAGGAGACATTACAACTGATACAACAGAAGTACAAAGGATTATTGGAGACTATCATGAACAGCCATATGCCAGCAAATTAGAAAACCCGGAGGAAATGCATAAATTACTGGACACATATAACCTACAAAGATTGAACCAGAAGAAATAGAAAACCTGAAAACCCCAATAAAAAGTAACAAGATTGAAACAGTAATGAAAGTTTCTTTACAAAGAAAACCCCAGGAATGGACATGCCAAAATTTTGTGGGGGTTTTGAGTCAGAGTTTTACTTCATTGCCCAGGCTGGAGTGCAGTGGCACACTCAGGGCCACCCCAGTGTCCACCTGCTGGGCTCTGGCAATCCTTCTGCCTCTGTCTTCCAAGTAGCTGGAACTACAGGCGTGGATTTCCATGCCCAGTGAATTTTTGATTTATTGTAGAGACAGGTCTCACCAAGTTGCCTAGACTGGTCTCAAGCCCACAGGCTCAAGCAATCCACTCGCCTTGGCCTCCCAAAGTGCTGGGATTACAGGCTGAGCCATGGAGCCCAGCTGACATCCCAATTTTATAAGAAGAATACAACAAATACAGATCAATAAATGTGACACACCTCATCAAGAGAATAAAGGCTAAAAACCACATGATCATCTCAATAGACTAGAAAAAGCATTTGATAAAATTCAGCACCCTTTCATGATAAAAAAATTCTCAAATTACATAAGAAGGAAGATACTGCAACACAACAAAAGCCATGAAAGACTCAAAACACACAACATACTAAATGGGAAACAGTTGAAAGCTTTCCTCTACAGATTGACCAAAACAAGGATGCGTACTTTCACCATTCTTATTCAACATAGTCTTAGCCATAGCAATTAAGTGAGAGAAAGGGCATTTAAATTGGAGATAAGGAAGTCAAATTGTCCCTCTTTTAAGATGACATGATCATATATATGGAAAAACCTAAATAATTTACCAAAAAACTATTTTTTTTAAGTTGGAGTCTCACTTAAGTTGGAGTGCAAGTGACACAATGCTGCCTCAATGCTGCCTCAAAATGCTGGGTTCAGGCTATCCTGCCTCAGCCTCCCAAGTAGCTCAGACTACAGATATGTACTCCCACACCTGGAAGTGCTTTTTTGTGGAGATGAGGTATCCCTATGTTGCCCAGGCTGGCATCAAACAACCAGACTAATACAATTCTCCCTAAGTGCTGGAATTATAGGTATCTGCCACCACTCCCATCTCAAAAAACTAAAAATATAACTATGATATGATCCAACAACCTCACTACTAGGTATTTTTTCAAAGAAAAATCAATATATTGAAGAGGTATCGGGACCCCAAAGATTATTGTGACATTAGCAATTTTATAGCCAAGATGTGGAGTCAACCTAAATGCTCATCAATGGAGGAATTGATCAAGAAAATGTTGCATACATACACAGTAGAATACTATTCAGTCATAGAAGACAATCCTGTTATTCGTGGAAACATGGATGAGCCCGGGGAACATTATGTTAAGTGAAATAAGCCAGCCACAGAAAGAATAAATACCATATACTTTCATTCATATGAGGGAGCAAGCAAAGTTTAACTCATAGAAGTAGAGAGTAGAATGGGAGTTACCAGATGGTGGGGAGGGGAGGGGGAGAGATTGGTTAAAGGATACAAAATCACAGTTAGATGGGAGAAATAAGTTGTCCTGTCTCATAGTACTGCAGGATGACAATATGTAATAATTTATCATATGTTTTCAAAAACTAGATAAATTATTTTAATGTTTTCAACACAAAGAAATGATAAATTTTTGAGGTGATGAATATGCAAAGTAGCCTGATTTGATCATTATACACTCTATAGGTATTTCAAACCATAACTATTCCATAAACATATACAATATTACATGTCAACTAAAAAGGAAAATAGTCAATTTCCTTCCAGGCTCATCAATCTAAATTCTCTATTCTCAGATTGGGATCCACTACCAGCAGCAGCAGCAGCCCCTGTGAACTTGTTGGAATTGCAAATTTTCACATCTCACTGGGACTTACTGGATCAGAAATTCTTTGGATTAAATGCAGCAATCTGTGACTCAACAAGACTTCTCAATGATTCTGAATGCTTGGAGTGCTGTAAGCATCTTTTCCCCCTCTTTCCATCCCTCCTTAGAGAAAAGATAATACAAAGTATGACAAAGTAGAGACTGGAGAAAACCAAGCCCTTTAGCATATAATTAAGCTACCAGATAAATCAACTCTGGACCCTGCCCTGCCACTGAACTTCCTTTAATGTGAGATTACAAACAATTACATTTTATGTTACTTGCAACTAGTAGCAACCTGATTGATTAAATGATTTTTCAAAGACCAGTTTACCTTAGATTGATAGGTTAAAATGTTAGTTGGTTGGCACTTCAGCTGTTCCTATAAAAGTTGAGTTCAAAACAACCTGACATATCCAATGATGAAATGGTAAGTCAGTTACTTAAAATGCTAAAGGTAATGTCAATCAATAGGAAGTTACAGAATAAGATGACAAAAAACTAGACAAGGGAGTATGTCTGTCTTTTAAGCTAACTAATTATTATATTAATAAAGCAAAAATTGGCTATTGGCTTCAGAAGTTCTCTTAACAATTTTCCCTTATTACTAATTAGGAAAATCTGTAAATTCTTTAACTATATTTTATTCTTGGCTATAATTGAGCATTTAGAATTATTCATGTAGTTGTGTGCTCTGGTACTGGGTGGTCTTGTTTTTTTGTTTGTTGCTTTTAAATATTGAGACAGGGTCTTGCTATGTTGACCAGGCTGCCAAAGGGCTGGGATTACAGGTGCAAGATACAATGCCTAGCTAAGGTGTTTTCTTCAACTATTGATTTCGTGGTGATAGATTCTACTATAAAATTGCTAAAATGAAATTAAGTAAAGTATGACATAGCTTTTTTCCACAACACACTTGGCAAAGATACTTATTATTTTGTGGTTTACACATCAACTCGTTTTATTATCTGATTTAGAGCAATTAAAAAGCTATGGCAGTTGGATTAAAAAAAACACTGCAGATATTTTTCCTAGTTTAAATGAACAATGTGCTAATTTTAAACCTGGAAAAACTCAAATGTTCTTGGAAAGCTAAAGATATCTACACTGAACATTTGATTAAAACATTTTAATTACATTTAGGGAAATGAGAATTAATTTTCACTGAACTGACACCAAAACTACACATTTGTTTAGGGCTTATCAATTGACAAAGCAATTCAATGTACATAATTAAATTTCATCCTTGTGAGTAAGTAGACTAGATTTAATCAATTGCTTTTTATAGGTGACAAAGCTGAGACACAGGAGAAGGAAGTTCCCTGCACAAGAATCACAACTCAGTGTCAAAGTCATTGGATCGAATATCCATTCTGGCTTGGACATCCCTCTCTCTCTCAATATTTCCAAAATGCTCTCTTTGGAAATATACAAGTA
>NW_007142814.1:0-3971 GCF_000164805.1 Carlito syrichta | reverse complement strand
TGAGCTGCAGAATACACATTCTTCTCATAAGCATGTGAAACATTCTCTAGGTTAGACTATGTTAAATCACAAAACAAGTCTCATCAAATTTCTAAAAATTTAAATTTAAAGTATCTTCTCAAATAAAATGAGAAATCAATAATGAGGAATTTTGAAAATAGTACAAATACATGGAAATGTACAACTAATCGGTCTATGAAGAAATTAAGAAGGAAGTTAACACATTTCTTGAAACAAATAAAAATAGAAACTTTGTATTTCAAAATTCATGAGATACAGCAAAGCAGGGAAATTTAAAACATTTATTGCTTTAAATTTAATCTACAAGGACTAGAAAAGCAAGAACAAACCCAACTCAAATTCTATAGAAGGAAATAAAGAATAGAAATCCAAGCAGAAAATAAACTTGGGACTAAAAATAGCAGAAAAGATGGATGAAATGGATGTTGGTTTATTGATAAGATAAAGAAAATTGAGAAGAAGACCAGAATCAACAAAATAGGAAACAAAAAAGGAGACATTACAACTGATACAACAGAAGTACAAAGGATTATTGGAGACTATCATGAACAGCCATATGCCAGCAAATTAGAAAACCTGGAGGAAATGCATAAATTACTGGACACATATAACCTACAAAGATTGAACCAGAAGAAATAGAAAACCTGAAAACCCCAATAAAAAGTAACAAGATTGAAACAGTAATGAAAGTTTCTTTACAAAGAAAACCCCAGGAATGGACATGCCAAAATTTTGTGGGGGTTTTGAGTCAGAGTTTTACTTCATTGCCCAGGCTGGAGTGCAGTGGCACACTCAGGGCCACCCCAGTGTCCACCTGCTGGGCTCTGGCAATCCTTCTGCCTCTGTCTTCCAAGTAGCTGGAACTACAGGCGTGGATTTCCATGCCCAGTGAATTTTTGATTTATTGTAGAGACAGGTCTCACCAAGTTGCCTAGACTGGTCTCAAGCCCACAGGCTCAAGCAATCCACTCGCCTTGGCCTCCCAAAGTGCTGGGATTACAGGCTGAGCCATGGAGCCCAGCTGACATCCCAATTTTATAAGAAGAATACAACAAATACAAATCAATAAATGTGACACACCTCATCAAGAGAATAAAGGCTAAAAACCACATGATCATCTCAATAGACTAGAAAAAGCATTTGATAAAATTCAGCACCCTTTCATGATAAAAAAATTCTCAAATTACATAAGAAGGAAGATACTGCAACACAACAAAAGCCATGAAAGACTCAAAACACACAACATACTAAATGGGAAACAGTTGAAAGCTTTTCCTCTACAGATTTGACCAAAACAAGGATGCCTACTTTCACCATTCTTATTCAACATAGTCTTAGCCATAGCAATTAAGTGAGAGAAAGGGCATTTAAATTGGAGATAAGGAAGTCAAATTGTCCCTCTTTTAAGATGACATGATCATATATATGGAAAAACCTAAATAATTTACCAAAAAACTATTTTTTTTAAGTTGGAGTCTCACCTAAGTTGGAGTGCAAGTGACACAATGCTGCCTCAATGCTGCCTCAAAATGCTGGGTTCAGGCTATCCTGCCTCAGCCTCCCAAGTAGCTCAGACTACAGATATGTACTCCCACACCTGGAAGTGCTTTTTTGTGGAGATGAGGTATCCCTATGTTGCCCAGGCTGGCATCAAACAACCAGACTAATACAATTCTCCCTAAGTGCTGGAATTATAGGTATCTGCCACCACTCCCATCTCAAAAAACTAAAAATATAACTATGATATGATCCAACAACCTCACTACTAGGTATTTTTTCAAAGAAAAATCAATATATTGAAGAGGTATCGGGACCCCAAAGATTATTGTGACATTAACAATTTTATAGCCAAGATGTGGAATCAACCTAAATGCTCATCAACAGAGGAATTGATCAAGAAAATGTTGTATACAAGCACAGTAGAATACTATTCAGTCATAGAAGGCAATCCTGTTATTCGTGGAAACATGGATGAGCCCGGAGGACATTATGTTAAGTGAAATAAGCCAGTCACAGAAAAATAAATACCATATACTTTCATTCATATGAGGGAGCAAGCAAAGTTTAACTCATAGAAGTAGAGAGTAGAATGGGAGTTACCAGATGGTGGGGAGGGGAGGGGGAGAGATTGGTTAAAGGATACAAAATCACAGTTAGATGGGAGAAATAAGTTGTCCTGTCTCATAGTACTGCAGGATGACAATATGTAATAATTTATCATATGTTTTCAAAAACTAGATAAATTATTTTAATGTTTTCAACACAAAGAAATGATAAATTTTTGAGGTGATGAATATGCAAAGTAGCCTGATTTGATCATTATACACTCTATAGGTATTTCAAACCATAACTATTCCATAAACATATACAATATTACATGTCAACTAAAAAGGAAAATAGTCAATTTCCTTCCAGGCTCATCAATCTAAATTCTCTATTCTCAGATTGGGATCCACTACCAGCAGCAGCAGCAGCCCCTGTGAACTTGTTGGAATTGCAAATTTTCACATCTCACTGGGACTTACTGGATCAGGAATTCTTTGGATTAAATGCAGCAATCTGTGACTCAACAGACTTCTCAATGATTCTGAATGCGTGGAGTGCTGTAAGCATCTTTTCCCCCTCTTCCATCCCTCGTTAGAGAAAAGATAATACAAAGTATGACAAAGTAGAGACTGGAGAAAACCAAGCCCTTTAGCATATAATTAAGCTACCAGATAAATCAACTCTGGACCCTGCCCTGCCACTGAACTTCCTTTAATGTGAGATTACAAACAATTACATTTTATGTTACTTGCAACTAGTAGCAACCTGATTGATTAAATGATTTTTCAAAGACCAGTTTACCTTAGATTGATAGGTTAAAATGTTAGTTGGTTGGCACTTCAGCTGTTCCTATAAAAGTTGAGTTCAAAACAACCTGACATATCCAATGATGAAATGGTAAGTCAGTTACTTAAAATGCTAAAGGTAATGTCAATCAATAGGAAGCTACAGAATAAGATGACAAAAAACTAGACAAGGGAGTATGTCTGTCTTTTAAGCTAACTAATTATTATATTAATAAAGCAAAAATTGGCTATTGGCTTCAGAAGTTCTCTTAACAATTTTCCCTTATTACTAATTAGGAAAATCTGTAAATTCTTTAACTATATTTTATTCTTGGCTATAATTGAGCATTTAGAATTATTCATGTAGTTGTGTGCTCTGGTACTGGGTGGTCTTGTTTTTTTGTTTGTTGCTTTTAAATATTGAGACAGGGTCTTGCTATGTTGACCAGGCTGCCAAAGGGCTGGGATTACAGGTGCAAGATACAATGCCTAGCTAAGGTATTTTCTTCAACTATTGATTTCGTGGTGATAGATTCTACTATAAAATTGCTAAAATGAAATTAAGTAAAGTATGACATAGCTTTTTTCCACAACACACTTGGCAAAGATACTTATTATTTTGTGGTTTACACATCAACTCGTTTTATTATCTGATTTAGAGCAATTAAAAAGCTATGGCAGTTGGATTAAAAAAAACACTGCAGATATTTTTCCTAGTTTAAATGAACAATGTGCTAATTTTAAACCTGGAAAAACTCAAATGTTCTTGGAAAGCTAAAGATATCTACACTGAACATTTGATTAAAACATTTTAATTACATTTAGGGAAATGAGAATTAATTTTCACTGAACTGACACCAAAACTACACATTTGTTTAGGGCTTATCAATTGACAAAGCAATTCAATGTACATAATTAAATTTCATCCTTGTGAGTAAGTAGACTAGATTTAATCAATTGCTTTTTATAGGTGACAAAGCTGAGACACAGGAGAAGGAAGTTCCCTGCACAAGAATCACAACTCAGTGTCAAAGTCATTGGATCGAATATCCATTCTGGCTTGGACATCCCTCTCTCTCTCAATATTTCCAAAATGCTCTCTTTGGAAATATACAAGTA
>NW_007142813.1:0-728 GCF_000164805.1 Carlito syrichta | reverse complement strand
CATTTTTATTTTAAAATTGTGGGGTACAATTCAGGGTTAGGTATACAAATATTCATTGTTGATGAGGTGTGCTCCACTTCCCCAAGCAGATTTCCACTATTGCCAATCCCATCGCCCCCACCCCCCACCTCAGTTTCCTGCTTTTCTTATAGTATTACAATAGTTTTTCAGGGTCAGCTTATGAGTGAGAACATGTGATACTCAGTTCTTTGTTTCTGTGAAAGATCACTCAGTATTATAGACTCTAAGCCATCCAGGTTGCTGTGAAGTTCATGATTTTGTTCTTCTTTATGGCTATGTAATATTCCATTGTGTATTTGTACCACATTTTTTTTTATCCAGTCCTCTTTTGATGGGCAAGATGTTTGATTCCATATTCTTGCTATTGTGAAAATGCTGCAAAAAATATCTGTGTGCAGGTATGTTTTTTCTAGCGTGATTTGAGTTCTTCTGGGCCACAAAGGCTATACTAGTTTATACTCACACCAACAGTGTAGAAGTGTTCCCTTTTTTGTCACATCCTCTCCAGCATCTGTTATTTTTTGAGTTACTGATGGTGATCATTCTGACTGGAGTTAGGAGGTATCTCAGTGTAGTTTTAATTTGCATTTCTTTGATGACTAGTGAGGCTGAACATTTTTCCATGTATCTGTTGGCTGCTCATATGTCTTCTTTTAAGAACTGTGTATTCATATCTTTTGCCCACTTTGTAATGAGGCTGTTTGTTT
>NW_007142812.1:0-826 GCF_000164805.1 Carlito syrichta | reverse complement strand
TGCAGGTACATGCCACCACACCTGGCTAATTTTTTAAAATTTATTTTAGAGATGAGCTCTCAACCAATGGGCTGGTCTCAAACACCAGGGCCCAGGCAACCTCTCAACTTGGTCACCAGAATTTTGGGATTTCAGGGTTGAACCACAGCACCTGGCCTCTTTTATATTTATTTGCTTGTTTGTTTGCTTGTGTCATAGTCTCACTCTAATGCCTGGACTTGGGTGCAATGTCATACAACCACTCCAGCCTCAGCATGCTGGGCTTAGGTGATCCTTCTACCTCAGCTGGAACTACAGGCATGTGCCACTATGCCCAGCTAAATTTCCTTGATTTATTGTAGAGACAAGGTCTCACCAAGTTGCCCAGATTGGTCTCAAACCCCTGGACTCAGGCAATCTTCTCACCTCCACCTCCCAAAATGCTGAGATTACATGTGTGAATCACCATGCCCAGCAAAATATTGTATATTTTAAAGTTCTACGTGTGATTGCAGTGATACAGTCACATCTTCAGTATTCACTTCTAATTCTACTGCTATACCTAATTCTACTCCATCTGCAACTTTTTGTTCCACTGAAGGATGAAGCCCTCAAAATTATCCATGAGGGTTGAAATCAACTTCTTCCAAACACCTGTAAATGTTGATATTTTGTTCTCTTTCAATGAATCACAAATGTTCTTAATGGTATCTAATGGTGAATTCTTTCCAGAAGGTTTTTAATTTACTTTGCCCAGATTCATCAGGGGCATTACTATCTACAGTACCTATCACTTTACAGAATATATTTCTTACATAATCAGTCTTGAAAGTCAAACTTACTCCTT
>NW_007142811.1:0-389 GCF_000164805.1 Carlito syrichta | reverse complement strand
GCACAGAGGGCAGAAGTTTTGCAGGAGAATAGATTTCTTTCTTTCTTTTCCTCTCTCTCTTTTGTTCCTTCAGTAGGTGATCCTGGCTGCTCTCAAACTGCCCAACTCAAGCCTTCTTCTTGGCCTCGGCTCCCTAAACTGCTGTGATCACAGGCTTTAAATTGATCAACAGCCATGTCTTCCTTCCTGGTCTTCCTTCCTTCCTTCCTCTGGCCTTGAGGCAATCCTCCCACCGAGGCCTACCCTCACCCCAGGTTTTCTGGGTTTTGATTGGGTTCAAGGTGTGGGCTTGCTATGGTGTTCAGCCTGGTCTCAGCATATGGGCTCCAGCCATCTTTCTGTCTTGGCCTCAGTGAGAGCCAAGAAGACAGACATGAGTAGCCCCGCTG
>NW_007142810.1:0-823 GCF_000164805.1 Carlito syrichta | reverse complement strand
ACAAAACCCACAAATGAAGAAAAACCAAAAAGAAGAATATAGGGCTCACACAGACCCCCTGGGAGGTCCAACACTGAGAAAACAGACTCCAGAACACAAACAATGAAGAGCCCCTAGAATGACTGGTCACATGCAACAAACCCAGACATCAAGACATTAATAGAATTTTAAAAATTGAGGAAAGACAAGCGAAAAATAGGAAGGAACTGATGTCAGAAATAACAGCAGTAAAGAATACTGTGATGGAAATAAATAACAAACTAATGACCATGGAAAGCAGAGTTAGCCAAGGAGAAGAAAGAATCTCAGAGCTCAAAGACCAAAACACAGAAATAACCCAAATGGTCAAAAACATAGAAAAGAAACTCAAAAAAAGAACAAAGCCTTCAAGAGATGAATGATCACTTCAAGAGACTGAACCTAAGAGCAATTGGTCTTCCTGAGACAGAGAGAGAAACAGAGGCCTCACTTGAACAAACATTTCATGAAATTATTCAAGAATACTTCCCTCATCTCATCAGTGATGAACAAATTCAAACACAAGAGTTTCAGAGAACCCCTGCAAGACAACAAATGAGAAGACAACCTCCCAGACACATAATAATACACCCAAACAAAGTAGGTATAAAGAAAAAATCCTAAAGGCAGCAAGAGAAAAAGGTCAGACTACCTACCAGGGAAGACCAATTAGAATAGCAGCAGATTTATCTACAGAAACCCTCCAGGTTAGGAAAACTGGGAGCTCTGTCATAAAAGTTCTAAAGATAAACAATTTCACAGATAATAACCCTACCCAGCCAAGCTAAGCTTCATCAGTGAGGGA
>NW_007142809.1:0-900 GCF_000164805.1 Carlito syrichta | reverse complement strand
TGGGTCAATTATTAGAGAATATGACCAGTCACTGGGGCACACATCAAAAAGGAGGGCCAGTCACTGGAGTACCAATTAAGAGGGGCTCAGTCACTGTGGATCTGATCACAGAGGAGGGCAAGCAACTGAGTCAGTCATCAAAAAGGAGACACCCATCACAGAAGAGGAACAGACACCGTGGTATTTTTTCATAGAGGAGGGCTAGTAATTTGACATCCACTATAGAGGAGTTCAAATCAGTGGAGCCTTTATTACAGAAGAGAACGAGTCACAAGGACACCCATCACAGATGAGGGCCTGCCACAAGGGCGCCCATTATGGAGGAGACACTGGAACTAGGGCACCCATCACATAGGATGACTAGTCATTGTGGCATCCATCACAGAGAATGGCCAGTCTTTGGGGCACCAATCACAGAGGAGACCCAGTATCTGGGATAACTATTATATAGGAGGCTCAGTCTCTGGGGCAACAATTATGAAGGAGGCCCAGTAATTGTGACGTCCAACACAGAGGAGGGCTAGGCACTGGGGCACTCCTCATGTATGAAGGCAAAACACTCTGGCAATACTCACAAAAGAGGTCCAGTAACTGGGACACATACTAGGCAGGAGTCACTGGCACATTCATTACAAAGGAAGGCCAATCACTAAACTCCATTATGCTAGAGGCCCAGTAATTGGGACACTCATCACAGAAGAGAACTAGTCATTGTGAACCCACCACACAAGAGGACCAGCTATCACAAAGGAGGGCTAGTCACTGGGGCACACATTATTGAGGAGACACAGTAACTGTGATATCCTCACAGTGGAGGGTTAGTCACTGTTGTAAACATTATGGGGAATACCAGTCACTGGAAACACCAATCACAGAGGCCAGTCATTGGGGCATGCATAA
>NW_007142808.1:0-407 GCF_000164805.1 Carlito syrichta | reverse complement strand
AAAAGAGGTACAGTAACTGGGACACATACTAGGTAGGAGTCACTGGCACATTCATTACAAAGGAAGGCCAATCACTAAACTCCATTATGCTAGAGGCCCAGTAATTGGAACACTCATCACAGAAGAGAACTAGTCATTGTGAATCCACCACACAAGAGGACCAGCTATCACAAAGGAGGGTTAGTCACTGGGGCACACATTATTGAGGAGACACAGTAACTGTGATACCTTCACAGTGGAGGGTTAGACACTGTTGTAAACATTATGGGGAATACCAGTCACTGGAAACACCAATCACAGAGGCCAGTCTTTGGGGCATGCATAATGGAGGCGGTCCAGTGACTGGGACAGCTATTATGGAGGAGGGTCTGTTAATGGGACACCAATCACAGAAGAGGGTTAGTAAC
>NW_007142807.1:0-1113 GCF_000164805.1 Carlito syrichta | reverse complement strand
AGCCTGTCTCTGGAGCAGCCTTTACAGAAGAGGGCCTATCATGGTTGCAACCCTCACAGAAAAGAGATAGTCAATGGTATATCAAATGCAGAGAAGGGCTAGTCTTGAGGAACCCATAACAGAGGGAGAACATTCATTAGACCACCCAATATAAAGAAGGCTCAGTAACTGGTGCATCTATCGCAGAGGACGGCCAGTGAATGGGACCCACAGCACAAAGGAGGACTAGTCAGTGGAGCTTCCATTATGGATGAGGGAAATTCACTGATAGACTGATCAGAGAGGAGAGCCAGTCACTGGGGAAGCCAGTAAAAAGGAGGGCTATTCATTAAGGCATCCATTATGAATGAGGAATAGTTACTGAGACATCCATTAAAGAGGAGGCACATTCACTGGGGCACCTATCATAAAGGAGGCAGTCATAGAGACATCTATCACAGAAGAAACCTGATCACAAAGGCACTCATCAAAGAGGGGAACCAGTAACTCTGGTACCCATTAGGAGAAGACCCAGACACTGCGGCATAAATCATTGAGAAAAGTTAGTCACCTGGACACACATTGCTAGGATAGCCAGTCACTGAAAAAGTTGTCACAGAAGATGGTCAGTCACTGAGGAGCCCATCAATAAAGAGGCCCAGTGATTGGGGCACCCATCAGATGGAGGGCCAGTCACTTGGGCACTAATTGCAAAGAGGGCCCATCACGAGATTTGCCATCACAGAGAAGGGTCAGTCACTCTGACATAAATCACAGAGGATAGCCAGTGACTGGAACACTGATCAGAGAGGAGAGCCATTCTTGAGGCACCAAAGAGGCACCTATCTCATAGGAAGGTTAGTCACAAAAATAAACATCACTGAGGGGTGCTTGTCACCGGGAGACCCATCAGGGTATAAGACCTGTCACTGTGGTACACAAGACAGAGGAGGTCCAGTCACTGAGGCACTTATCATGGAAAAGTGTAAGTCACTAGGATACCCATTAAAAAGGAGGACCAGCCAATGCAAGATCCAACACAAAGACTACCAGTCAAATTGACACACATAACAAAGGAGGCCTAGTCGCTGAGGCACACTTTATTGAGGAGGCCATTAATGGAAAATTATCACA
>NW_007142806.1:0-593 GCF_000164805.1 Carlito syrichta | reverse complement strand
GTAAGTCACTAGGGTATCCATCACAAAGGAACATCAATCGCAGAGAAGAGTCAATCACTGGAGCACCAATCACAGAGGAGAGTCAGTCAATGAAGAGCCAAAGGCAGAGGAGGGACAATCACTGAGGCAACCATAATAGAAGAGAGCCACTCACTGTGAGGGTTTTTCACTGGGTGCTCAACACAAAAGAGGGACAGTCACTGGGGCACCAATTACAGAGGCAAGTCAATCATGGGTGCACACTTTATAGAGGAGGGGTATTCACTGAGGCACCTGTTATAGAGAAGGCCCGGTCATTGGGGCATATATCACAGATGCTCATAAGTCACTGAATACCAATCACAGAAGAAAGTCAGTAAATAGGGCACACTTCACAGAGGAGGGCTGTTCACTGTGGCACCCAATTTGGAGAAGGATAGGTCAGTTGGGCATTAACCATGAAAAAATCAAAGTCAGTGGAGTACCTGTTAGGGAGGAGACCCAATCTCGGGAACACCCTTCCCAGAGGAGAGCCAGTAACTGGAACACCCATTATGAAGGAGGCCCAGAAACTGAGGCAGTCATCAACAGGAGAACTAATCACTTAAGCACCC
>NW_007142805.1:0-1008 GCF_000164805.1 Carlito syrichta | reverse complement strand
CACAGAAGAAAGTCAGTAAATAGGGCACACTTCACAGAGGAGGACTGTTCACTGTGGCACCCAATTTGGAGAAGGATAGGTCAGTTGGGCATTAACCATGAAAAAATCAAAGTCAGTGGAGTACCAGTTAAGGAGGAGACCCAATCTCGGGAACACCCTTCCCAGAGGAGAGCCAGTAACTGGAACACCCATTATGAAGGAGGCCCAGAAACTGAGGCAGTCATCAACAGGAGAACTAATCACTTAAGCACCCGTTTTAGAGGATGCCCCATTTCCTTCTTTTTTTTTTTTGAGTTGGAGTTTTGCTCCATTGCCCAGACTGGAGTACAACCATCATAGTAGAGGGCTGCTCCCTGCCACGGCAGCCTCAACCTGCTGGAATCCAGCGATCCTTCTGCCTTAGCCATTCAAGAAGCTGGGACTACAGGCGTGCGCTCCCACCCAGGCTAATTTTTTGATTTGTTGTAGAGATGAGGTCTCACCAAGTTGCCCAGGTGGGTCACGAACACGCGGGCTCAGGAAATCCACTCACCTCAGTCTCCCAAAGGGTGGGATTACAGGCTGAGCCACCGAGTCCAGCTGGATGTCCCATTTCTAAGACACCCATCGCAATATCGTGTTAGTCACAGGTGCACCCATCACAAAGATGGTAAGTTATTGGGATACCAGTCATGGAGGAGGTACTGTCATGGTTGCACCAAAATTGGAGAACACCCAGTCAATGTTACTTCTATCATAGAGGAGGGCTATTCACTGTGGTCAATCACATGGCCACCAATCACAGAGGCAGAATCAATGTGACACAGGTTATGGAGGAGGCCCAATTACTGGTATGGTCAACACAAAGGAGGGCCGGTCACTAGTCCACCAATTTTGTACGAGACCCTGAAATTGGGACACCCATGACAGAGAAGGGTTAGTCATTTGGATAACCATTATGGAGGAGGGCCAAACACTGGGGCACCATTCAGAGTGGAAGCCCTGTTACTGTGGTGACCATAATAGAGG
>NW_007142804.1:0-562 GCF_000164805.1 Carlito syrichta | reverse complement strand
AAGAGTCATCACAGAAGATGGCACCCATTTCAGAGGAAAGACAGTAAATGAGGTAGCCATAAGAGACGGGGGCAAGTCACAGGGGTACCCTAAAGAGAAGAAGTCTAGTTAAGACTGTAACCTTCATAGAGAGAGTTAGTAACTGGTAAACCAACAGAGAGGAGGGCTAATCATTGTGACACGGGTTAACACAACACAGAGGAAGGCCAGCCACTGGGGCATTCATTATGGAGGAGAGACAGTTATTGGAACAATGTACAAAGAAGAGGGCTCATCACTGAGGCAACCAATACAGTGAAGAGCTAGTCACTAGGGCATCTATCATAGAAAAATACCAGTAATAGAGTCATCTATAGAGGAGGAGGGCCAGTCACCGGGACACATATTATGGAGAAGACCCAGTCACTGAGGCACCAAACACAGGGGAGTCCTGTCACTGGTGCACCCATAACAGAGCAAAATGAGTCACTGGAAAACCCATCACAGTGGAAGTTCAGTTACGGTGATACCCAGTATGGAGGTGACCCTGTTGCAGGAACATATTTTGCAAAGGAAAGCAAAT
>NW_007142803.1:0-817 GCF_000164805.1 Carlito syrichta | reverse complement strand
ACCAGTAATAGAGTCATCTATAGAGGAGGAGGGCCAGTCACCGGGACACATATTATGGAGGAGACCCAGTCACTGAGGCACCAAACACAGGGGAGTCCTGTCACTGGTGCACCCATAACAGAGCAAGATGAGTCACTGGAAAACCCATCACAGTGGAAGTTCAGTCACAGTGATACCCAGTATGGAGGTGACCCTGTTGCAGGAACATATTTTGCAAAGGAAAGCAAATCACTGAGACATCTATCACAGATGAGAGTCAGTTACTGGGGCACCCATCACAGAAGAGGGTTAGTCAATAGGGAATCTATTATGCATGAGGGATAGTCACATAGGCTCCCATCATAGAGGAGAGTCAGTCACTGAGGCACTCATCACAGAGGAAAGCCAGTCACTAGGCATTCATTAGGTGAAGGAACAGTCACTTGATAATCCATTACTGAGAAGGATTAGTCACTTATGGACACATCACAGAGGATAAACAATCACTGAGGCACCTACCACAGAGGTGGGCCAACCGTTGGGGCACATAACACAAAGTAGAAACAGATACAGAGACATCCATCACAGAGAAGGACTAGTCACTGGGACAGTCATCACAGAAGAGGGCCAGTCACTGGGGCACTCATCACAGACAAGCCAATCACTGGTACCCAAAACAGAGGAGGAGCAATCATCGGAGCATTCATAATAAAGGAAGGCAAATCACAGGGGCATGCATCACAGAAAAGGGAGAATCATTGCAGCACAAATTTGGAGGAAGGTGAGACACAGAGACACCCATCACCGGGATTGGCACCCATTATGTTGGAGAACTTGT
>NW_007142802.1:0-347 GCF_000164805.1 Carlito syrichta | reverse complement strand
TCATTCCTAAGTGTTGATTGGAATGCTCCTCTGAGGAGCTGCCCCGGAAAGAGAGGGCATGACTCTCAAAACTTTGGGTGGGCAGGGACAGCCAGGCAACTCACACCTGTCTCCTCGACACTCAGGGAGGCCGAGATGGTAAGATGGTCAGAACCCAGGATCTCGAGACCAGGTTTGACAGCATAGCAAGACCCCACCTCAACCCCAAGCAAAACCCAGAACAGCTTGGGTGAGGGCAGGCCTTGGCGGGAGAATCAACTCCAGCCCAGAGTTCAAGACAAGGCAGGAAGACCAGGATGTGGACCAAATGGAAAGCCTGTGAGTGCAGCAGTTTGGGAGGTCCAGGC
>NW_007142801.1:0-577 GCF_000164805.1 Carlito syrichta | reverse complement strand
AAAATACGTACTAAACATTTGGCAACTGCAAAACCCTTGTCCCCTCTCAAAATAAAAGGAGAAACGGAAGGGAAGGATTACAGGTTTCTCCTAAGACCAGAGTTACACCCAAATATGGCATGCATATTCTTTTTGTCCTGCAATCTGGCCTTAGGACTGAGGACGCATATAACCCAGATTCCTTATTTTTAGCAACAGCCGTGTACTTGCCTGTATATGAGTACTACCTTTCCCATATTCATGCGTCGAAACCCTGATGCTTCTTTAGCCCTTAGGAAGATGCCGTCTAGTATCTTGGGGATTGAGAACACATGTTATCCAGCTTCCTCATTCTTTCTTGGGAAAAGTCCGTGCATTAGCCTGTTTATGAGGATTTTATTTCGATAGATTCTGCTTCAAAAACCCAATTCGTATTTAGCCCATAGCTAGACACCCTGACGTTTTTGGGGTATTGGGGACACGTGTAAACCAGATTTCTTATTATTCTTTAGCAAAAGACAGTGCAGTTTCTTGTATATGAGGACTCCCATTATCCAGATTCCTACTTCCAAAACCTGATTGGTGCTTATCTCTTAGT
>NW_007142800.1:0-633 GCF_000164805.1 Carlito syrichta | reverse complement strand
TTATTATTCTTTAGCAAAAGACAGTGCAGTTCTTATATATAAGGACTCCCATTATCCAGATTCCTACTTCCAAAACCTGATTGGTGCTTATCTCTTAGCAAGACTCTCTGTAGATTTCTAGGATGGAGGATTCATGTAAGCAAGATACCTTATTCTCCGTAACATCAGGTCGTGTGGTGTTCTGTACATGAGGACTCACATTACTGAAATTCCTACTTCATTCTCAGCAAGATGCCGATACATTTCCTGGTGACCCAGAATTCCAGTTGCTTGGATATCAAGAGAAAAAATCTCATAAAATTACTGTGGAATTGGAACCCAAGATTCCTGTTTCCTTTTTCAAAAGACTCCCTAAAATGTGGCGACATAGAACCCCAGTTTGCTGATTAAACCTTATCAAGAGACCTTGTAGATTTAGGCGATTGAGAAGTCCATGAACAGGATTCCCTTCCCGTTCTCAGCAAAGTTGCCCAGATTTTCTCTGTCTATATGGATTCCAAAACTCTGTATACAGAAATGCAGATGCCCAGATGTTTCCTAGGGACGTGGAATCCATGATTCCTGGTTCCACTTTAATAATTCGTACTAAATATTTGACAACTGCAAAACCCTCGGCCCCTCTCAAATAAAGAA
>NW_007142799.1:0-4069 GCF_000164805.1 Carlito syrichta | reverse complement strand
CCTGCTCTAACCCTGATTCTTTTTCTTACTTGACAAGGGCCGTTTTTTTTCCTGTATATTAGGTCTCTCATTACCTAGATGCTGATTCGATACTCTGATTCTTTTTTAGACCTTTACAAGATGCCCTGTGGATTTTTGCGATTGGGGACTCGTGAAACGCAGATTCCTTATTCGTTCCTAGTAAAAGGTCATGTAGTTACCAGTATATAAGGATTCCAATTCCCCAGATTCAGGCTCGAAAATACCCCGATTCGTGTTTAGCCCCATAGCAAGACGACCTGAAGATTATTCGGATTGAGGACACGAGTAACGCAGATTACTTATTCCTACTTAGCAATACGCAGTGAAGTTTCCTGTATGTGATGACTCCCATTAGCAAGATTCCAACTTCCATAATCTGATTCGTGGTTACCTCTTAGGAAGATGGCCTGTAGTTTTTGAGAATGAGGACTCATGTAACCAAGATTCCTTATACATCCTTAGCAATATGACGTGGGTCCCCTACACAAGACCTCCCCAAAATGTGGAATATTCAAAACCCAAAACCCTAATTCCTACCTGCCCACCCACAAGAATTTTCTGTACTTTGAGGTCACCTGAATCGAGGAATTTTGTACCAATATACATTTTGATTCTGGGAAATATGATTATGGTCGTAGATGGTCCCAGGAAACAAAAGAATTTCTAGGGCCAAATCCTAGATTACAACTAACAATAGGACCAGAGAGATCCTGAGGATCTGTAATAACAGATTTAGCATATTCACTGAGCAAGTAGCTCTGAAAATGTAGGGACCCAGAAGGCAAGATTGCTGATTAAACCGTATCAAGAGGCCCTCTCAGGAGGATCACAATATTGCTGGAGTCCTGAAATGACTGATTCATAATACCCACAAGCCAAATATCTCTGAAACATGAGATGAGCTCGAAGCCTTAATTCTTGTTTATACCACAGCAAGACGCCCTGGGAATATTTGGGATTGTGGACTAGTGTATCACAGATTCCTAATTCTTCTTTTACGAGGGGCCGTGCAATGTCCTGTATATGAGGACTCCCTTTCCCCAGAAACCTGTCTGGAAACCCTGATTCTTGTTTTGACAGTAGAAACATGACATGTAGATATTGTGATGGAGGAACTGTGTAAAAGAGGTCTTAGTTCTCTTTATCTAGAGATCATGTAGATTCTGCATATGAGGACTGCTATTACCTATGTTCCAGCTTCTAAAGCCTGATTCTAGTTTAGCCCACAGCAGATGGCCTGTTGATTTTAAGGACTGAGGACTGCTATAACCCTGATTCCTTTTCACCCTTGGCAAGGGGCTGTATATATTCCTGTATATTTGGACTCTCATGAGATACATAATGCTTAGAAACTCTGATTCTTTTTAGAACTTTTCAAGATGCTCTATACATTTTTGGGATAGAGAACTCGTGTAACCCAGATTACTTATTCTTTCTTAGCAAAAGGTCATGTAGTTGCCTGTAAATAAGGACTCCATTTTCCAGATTCTTGCTCAAAAACACCATGATTCGTGTTTAACCCATAGCAAGATGACCTTAAGCTTTTTTGGGATTGAGGACCCGAGTAACGCAGATTCTTATTCTTACTTAGCAATAGGCAGTGAAGTTCCTTTATGTGAAGACTCCCATTACTCAGATTCCTACTTCAAAAACGTGATTCGTGGTTACATCTTAGGAAGATGGCCTGTAGTTTTTGGGATTGAGGACACATATAAGGAAGATTCCTTATACTTACTTAGCAATATGACGTGTAGTTTCCTACATATGACGACCTCCATTACCCATTCTCCTGCTTTACTCTGCAGGATTCCTAGACAGTTCCTGGTGAACGAGAATTCCAGTTTTTTGAATATCAAGAGAAAGACGTCCATAATGTTCTTTGGTGACTGGAATCCAAGATTCCTGGTTCCCCTTCGGCAGACCTCCCCAAAATGTGGAATATTCCAAACCAAAACCCCAATTCCTACCTGCCCACCCACAAGAATTTTCTGTACATTGAGGTCACCTGAATAGAGGAATTTTGTACCAATATAACTTTTGATTCTGGGGAATATGATTATGGTCGTAGATGGTCCCAGGAAACAAAAGGAATTCTATGGCCAAATCGTTGATTACAACTAACGTGAGGACCAGAAAGATCCTGAGGATATGTAATGACAGATTTAGCGTATCCACAGAGCAAGAGGTTCTGAAAATGTAGAACGCAGAAGCCAAGATTGCTGAGTAAACCTTATCAAGATGACCTGTAGATTCCGGAAAATGAGAACACCAAGAACCGGATTTCCTTTTAATTTTCATTAAGATGCCCTGATTTTTCTGGTCGATTTGGATTCCCAATTATGTATATCAAAAGACAGATGCCCAGAAGTTTCCTAGGTTCGTGGATTCCATGATTCCTGGTTACCATTAAAAGTAGATGGTAAACATTTGGCAAGTGCAAAATCAGTGTCTCTTCTCAAAATAAAAAGAGACAAGGAAGGGGAGGATTACAGGGTTCACCTTAAGACAGAGTTACATCCGAATATGGCAAGAAGATTCTTTTTGTTCTGGAATCTGGCCTTAGTTTTTCTGGGAACATAACGGACTTGAAGTGCCCAATACCATTTACAACTTTTAAGAGGACCAGAACGTTGCTGGAGTCCTGAAATGACCGATTCATAACATCCGAAAGCTAAATTGCTCTGAAACATTAGGAGAACTCGAAGATCTGTTTCTTGTTTGTTCCCTAGCAGATAACCTGGGAATTTCTTGGATTGAGGACACGTACAACAATGATTCTTTTTTCATACTTAGTTGGAGGAAATGTAGTCTCCTGTATGTGAGGACTCTCTTTCCCTTGATTCCTCTTGTGAAACCCTGATACTTGTTTAGCCCTTAGTAAGAAATCATGTAGATTTTTTGATAGAGGAACCGTGGAAAACAGATTTCATCTCTTTTATTAGCAAGAGGCCATGTAGTTTCCTGTATATGAGGATTGGTATTACCCATATTCATGCCTTGAATCCCTGATTCTTCTATAGCCGTCAGCAAGATGCGCTTGTGAGTTTCAGGCCTGAGGACTCGTATAATCCACATTCCTTATTTTTAGTAACAGTCGTGCAGTTACCTGTATATGAGTACTCCTGTTCGCAGATACATGCGTCGAAAGCTTGATTCTTGTTTAGCTCTTAGGAAGACGCGGTATACTTTTTTGGAGATTGAGAAAACATGTCGCCCACATTCCTTATTCTTTCTTAGGAAAAGTCAGTGCATTTGTATGTATATGACCATTTCATTTCCCTAGTTCATGCTTCAAAAACACAAATTCGTGTTTAGCACTTACCAAGAAACCCTGAAGTTTATTGGGATGGAGGAAACGTGTAAACTAGATTCCTAATTCTCATTTTGCAATAGACAGTGCAGTTTCCTGTATATGAGGACTCCCATTATCCAGATTCCTACTCCCAAAACCTGAATGGTGGTTATCTTTTAGCAAGACGGTTGTAGGTTTTTGGGATGGAGGCCTCCTGTAAACAAGATTCCTTATTCTTCTGTAACAACAGGTCGTGTAGGGTTCTGTATATGAGTACTCCCATTACTGAAATTCCTGCTTCATTTTCAGCGAGAAGCCAAGATATTTCCTGGTGACCTAGAATTCCAGTTGCTTGGATATCAAGAGAAAGATTCCCATAAAGTTATTGAGGAATTGGAACCCAAGATTCCTGGTTCCTTTTCAAAAGACACACTAAAAATGTGGCGACTTCGAAGACCAGATTGCTGATTAAACCTAATCAAGAGAATTGTAAATTTAGGCGATTGAGAACTCCAAGAACCGGATTCCCTTTCCATTCTCAGCAAGATGCCTTGAATTTCCCTGTTCATGTGGATTCCAAAACTCTGTGTACAAAAATGCAGAGCCCAGATGTTTCCTAGGGACGTGGAATCCATGGATCTTGGTTACATTTTAATAATTCATACTAAATACTTGGCAACTGCAAAACCCTCGGCCCCTCTACAAATAAAGTACAAACGGAAATTTGAGGATTACCAAGTTCATCTTAAGACCAAG
>NW_007142798.1:0-758 GCF_000164805.1 Carlito syrichta | reverse complement strand
GGGGGGGGTGGAGTAGGTGGAATATGTACAGTGGAGGAAAAAAACCCCTATGGGAACTTTTGCTATATTTCTACTATTTCAGCATTTATTTTTGTTTCCTCCTTCATATCATACCCAAACAAAACAAAATGAAAAGGAAAGCAGACCAAAAATTTTTATTTTAATGAAATAATTAAATTGCTATTACTTCCAAATATAAACTATAATGAATATCTGCAAAATATAGCATAAATTGAGACAGGAAAGCATGTTGAATGGTACAAATGTCCCTTCATACCTGAAAAAGGGAGAGATTTTTCCAAACGTCAATTTAAGAATACTGAAGGTCCAAGATTTAGTTTGATTGATTAACTTGGCCAAAAACAATGAGAATTCATATTTTGAAATGTCATAAACAAAGTTAGAAGATAAATTATAAAACAGACAAAAATATTTACAACATAATCATAATTTCCCTTATATACAAAATCTCTAATAATTAATAAAAAAGAGATTCTAAGAATAAGATAAAAATTAAAAAAGGAAATGATTTGTTGAGTGAATAACAATGACCAGGAAGCATAAAAAATATCCAAGATAATATTTTTTTTTAATAAATGCAAAGATTAAAATATTGAAACCATATTTTTTTTTTTTTTTTTATTTCTGGAAGATTTTTTTTTTTTTTCATTAATCAGTATTTTTTATTATGGTTTTGTGGGGTACAGTTAAGGGTTAGGTGTACAATGACGTTTCATTCAGGCACCCTGTAGATAGAA
>NW_007142797.1:0-844 GCF_000164805.1 Carlito syrichta | reverse complement strand
ATCAGTATTTTTTATTATGGTTTGTGGGGTACAGTTAAGGGTTAGGTGTACAATGACGTTTCATTCAGGCACCCTGTAGATAGGAAGTGTTTTCCCATCCCCCGTCAGATATTTGCTCCCATAGTTTCCCAGTACCATCAGTCATTTTCTTATAGTATTGCATTGGATGTTCAAGGTCCATTATATGAGTGAGAACATGTGATATTCGGATTTTTGTTTTTGTGAGAGGTCACTCAGTATTATAGACTCTAGTTCCATCCAGGTTGCAGCGAAATTCATGATTTTGTTCTTTTTTATGGCTGCGTAGTATTCCATCGTGTATATGTACCACATTTTTTTAATCCAGTCCTCTTTTGATGGGCAGCATGGTTGTTTCCAGGTTCTTGCTATTGTGAACAATGCTGCGATAAACATACGTGTGCAGGTATCTTTTTTATAGAGTGATTTGTGTTCTTCAGGGTATATTCCCAGTAGGGGGATTGCAGGGTCATATGGAAGGTCAATTTTTAGAGCTTTTAGGAATCGCCACACTGCTTTCCACAGAGGTTGCACTAGTTTACACTCCCACCAACAGTGTAGAAGTGTTCCCTTTTCACCACACCCTCTCCAGCAGCTGTTATTTTTTGAGTTGTTGATAATTGCCATTCTGACTGGAGTTAGGTGGTATCTCAGTGTGGTTTTGATTTGCATCTCCCTGATGATTAGTGAGGTTGAGCATTTCTTCATGTGTTTGTTGGTTGCTCGAATGTCTTCTTTTGTGAAGAGTCTGTTCATGTCTTTTGCCCATTTTATAATGGGGTTGTTTGTTTTCTTCTTTTCAGTACGTTTCAGTTCCTTGTAGATC
>NW_007142796.1:0-745 GCF_000164805.1 Carlito syrichta | reverse complement strand
ATATTCCCAGTAGGGGGATTGCAGGGTCATATGGAAGGTCAATTTTTAGAGCTTTTAGAAATCGTCACACTGCTTTCCACAGAGGTTGCACTAGTTTACACTCCCACCAACAGTGTAGAAGTGTTCCCTTTTCACCACACCCTCTCCAGCAGCTGTTATTTTTTGAGTTGTTGATAATTGCCATGCTGACTGGAGTTAGGTGGTATCTCAGTGTGGTTTTGATTTGCATCTCCCTGATGATTAGTGAGGTTGAGCATTTCTTCATGTGTTTGTTGGCTGCTCGAATGTCTTCTTTTGTGAAGAGTCTGTTCATGTCTTTTGCCCATTTTATAATGGGGTTGTTTGTTTTCTTCTTTTCAGTACGTTTCAGTTCCTTGTAGATCCAGGATGTTAAGCCTTTGTCAGACCTAGAGTTGGCAAATACTTTTTCCCAGTCTGTAGACTGTCTCTCTGCTCTCTTGATGGTTTCTTTGGCTTTGCAGAAGCTTGTCAGTTTAATAAGGTCCCATTTGTCTATCTTCTCTCTTAAGTCCTGTGGGTTTCGGGTTTTGTACAGGAATTGGATGCCAGTTCCGATTTCCATGAGAGTATTTCCTTCCTTTTCTAAGGTTCTTATGGTTTGAGGTTTTACATTTAGGTCTCTGATCCATTTGGAGTTAACCTTTGTGCATGGGGATAGATAGGGGTCCTGTCTCAATCTTCTGCATGTGGTCAGCCAATTATCCCAGCACCATTTACTGAATAG
>NW_007142795.1:0-635 GCF_000164805.1 Carlito syrichta | reverse complement strand
TAGTTAAGTCAGCTCTTTAAGTCAGCTGGTTAGCTAGTGGTCTGTTAGTTAAGTCAGCTGGAAAGCCAGCTGCCAAGCAGGATAGCTAGCTTTAAGTCAGCTGACTAGCAAGTTAAGTCACCTACTAAACTCAGCTCACTGGCCAGCAGGTTAGCTAGGTAGTTAGGTAGTTAAGACAGCTTGTAAACCAGCAAGCTATGTAGGTAGGTAGCTAGTTAAGTGAGTTGGCTAGCCATCTGGCGTCTAGTTATGTCAGCTAGTTAAGTCAGCTTGCTATCCACCTGTCTAGATAGGCAGCTAGCTAGTTAAGTCTGTTGGCTAACCAGCTGTCTACTTCATGAAGTCAGCTAGTTAAGTCAGCTGTCTAGCCTTCTGGCGAGCTACATAGCTAGTCAATTATGTCATCTGTCTAGCCAGTTGGCTAGTTAGGTTACTAACTATTTACGTCAGCTGTCTAGTCAGCTTGCTAGCTAATTGATTCACCTAGTTAATTCAGTTGACTAGCCAGCTGGCTAGCTAGGCAGCTTGCTAGTTAAGTCAGCTGGATAAAATGCTGGCTAGCTAGAAAAGTCATCTAGTTAATTCAGCTGGATAGCCAGTTGACTAGCTATGTAGCAAGCAAGTTAATTCAACTG
>NW_007142794.1:0-737 GCF_000164805.1 Carlito syrichta | reverse complement strand
AGTGTCTAGTCATAGTTGAGTTGCCCAAAGAATTTAAATTAAATGATTATAACAAATAAAGCATTATTTAAATATGGTGAGGAGAGCTATACTTAACCCCCTCACTATTAATTTATTTATTTGATTTTTTAAGTTTGGTGGTCTCTTTCAACTATGACCTGACCTTGTGGATTGTAAGGATTTCCTGTGGAATAAGAAATATTAAATTGGGAACAAAACTGTTGGAAAGATTTAGATGTATATGCAGGACCGTTATCAGTTTTCAGTTGCTTTGGTATCTGGCTGTGAGAAACAAAGGAATAAATGTTGTACCACATCCTTCTAGGCTTCTCCAGTTCTTGTTGAAGCTAAAATAACATGAGAAAATGTATCCACAGTAACATGCAAATAAGACAATTTCCCAAAGCTGGGAAAGTGAGTTACATCCATTTGCCATAGCACATTTGGTTTTAGTCCTCGGGGGTTAACTCCTCCTGGAGCTGGAACAAGGATGGTACAAGCTGGACAATTCTTAATGATTTGTCTAGCCGTTTCTCTGGGTAAATAGAAACTGATAACATAAGGCAGTAGCATTCTGATGATGAAGTTTATGAGAAAGTTGAGCCTGAGTAATTGCCTCGATTTCTACTGCAGCACATACAGTAGACTTAGTTAAGGTATCAGCTAATTGATTGCCTTGCTGCAAAGGTCCTGGGAGGCCAGAATGTGACCTAATATGGCCCACAAAAAACTGTCCT
>NW_007142793.1:0-885 GCF_000164805.1 Carlito syrichta | reverse complement strand
AAAAGGAATAAATGTTGTACCACGTCTTTCTAGGCTTCTCCAGTTCTTGTTGAAGCTAAAATAACATGAGAAAATGTATCCACAGTAACATGCAAATAAGACAATTTCCCAAAGCTGGGAAAGTGAGTTACATCCATTTGCCATAGCACATTTGGTTTTAGTCCTCGGGAGTTAACTCCTCCTGGAGCTGGAACAAGGATGGTACAAACTGGACAATTTTTAACGATTTGTCTAGCCGTTTCCCTGGGTAAATAGAAACTGACAACATAAGGCAGTAGCATTCTGATGATGAATTTTATGAGAAAGTTGAGCCTGAGTAATTGCCTCGATTTCTACTGCAGCACATACAGTAGACTTAGTTAAGGTATCAGCTAATTGATTGCCTTGGTGCAAAGGTCCTGGGAGGCCAGAATGTGACCTAATATGGCCCACAAAAAACTGTTCCTTTCTGTTGTTAATTAGTTGCTGTAATTGAATCAATAGTTCCAATATTGTAGATTTGTTAACCAGAATGGTAGCTGTTTCCATATGAGAAAATAGTCCTTTAATATAACAAGAATCCGTATATAAATTAAATTTAGAGTCTTTTAAAGTTGTAAAAGCATATATAACTGCCATTAATTCTGTTTTTTGTGCTGAAATTTCTGAGGTATGCAGCACATGAGACTCATTATTAATGATTGCTACAGCTTTCCCATTAGAGGAGCCATCAATAAAAACCAGGGCTGCTCCCTCAAGGGGACTAGGGAACAGTTGTGAGGAAAAATTATAGGATTTTGTTTTACAAATTGTAACAGTGGACTTTCAGTAAATGAAGCAATACTTGTCCCCTATAATCAGTTAGGGCTACCTGCCAATCATCACTAGTTTGAAACAAAGTCTGAA
>NW_007142792.1:0-1209 GCF_000164805.1 Carlito syrichta | reverse complement strand
GGAGTATGGAGAGTAGCCAGAATTATTAAGTTTCCAAGGTAGGCGGTAATCTATTCCCTTTAACTTTTTGAGACTCAATAGCCTTTTCCACAAGGGACAAGGCATCCTTGACCTCCAATGTTAAAATTCTCTTAGAATTGGGAGAAGAGTCCCCCTGCAAGATATTGAATAAAGGTTTTTAATCTGATGTGGTAATATGTAAGCACGGTCTAATGCAATTAATATCTCCCAGCAGTTTTTGGAAATCATTTAATATTACTAAGTGATCTTTTCATAACAGCAAAAGTTGATGACTCACTGTTTGTGTGTTTAACACACAGCCAAGATATGTGAAAGGAGCATTGGTTTGAATTTTTTCAGGAGAAATTTTCAAAACACAATCATGGAGAGCAGTCACAGTTTCATTAAGTATTTCATGTAACTGGCTTGGTGGCTCAGCCTGTAATCCTGTGGCTTTGGGAGGCTGAGGTGAGTGGATTGCCTGAGCCCATGGGTTCAAGACCCGCCTGGGAAGCAAGACCTCATCTCTATAATAGATCAAAAATTCAGCCGGGCATGGTAGCGCATGCCTGCAGTTCCAGCTACTTGGAAGGCTGAGGTGGAAAGATCGCTGGAGCCCAGCAGGTCGAGGCTGCAGTGACTGGGAGTGGCCACTGGACTCCAGTCTGGGCAACAGAGTGAGACTCCAACTCAAAAAAAAGGCACGAATTTTGTGAGCCAGCAAGATGTCATCCATATAATGGATTAAATAGATAACAGGATATTGGCTCCTAATACCTTGCAAAGCAGTGTCCACTACTTCTAGTACAAGGTAAGGCTGTTTTTCATACCTTGTGGCAAGATCTTCCATTGATATCTCTGAAAAGGTTGTGTTAAATTGGACGAAGATAAACTGAATGCAAATTTTTTACAGTCATCCAGATTTAAAGGTATAGTAAAAAAAATCCTGTAAATCAATAACTATAATATTAAAGTAAACAGTTATAGCAGCTGGAGATGGAAGTCCAGGCTGTAATGCCCACATGGGTTCCATAGTGGCATTGATAGCTATTAAATCCTGCAGAAGTCTCCATGTACCAGATTTTTTCTTAATGACACAAATAGGGGTATTCCATGGACTAGTAGAATGTTCTATATGACCGGCCTCCAGCTGCTGCTGGACTAGTTCTTTAGCTGCCTTAAGTTTTTCTGAGGGCATGGGCCATTGTT
>NW_007142791.1:0-765 GCF_000164805.1 Carlito syrichta | reverse complement strand
TTATTGTAGAGACCTGCCAAGTTATCCAGGCTGGTCTTGAACCCCTGAACTCAGGCAATTCTCTCGGCCCTGCCTCCCAAACTGCTGGGATTACAGTTGTGAACCATGGCGCCCAACCTGAGATTGCTTGACATTGGCACTACTTGCTAGCTGGCAATATTCCTGCAACCCATGCCTGCCCCTCATCCCACTGGAGACTTTCTCCCATGCTCTCCATGGTCCTAAAGGAGTCCCTTCTCAAGGACTCCTAGGGCTCTTCTGTCTCTCCACCTAGGACAGCTTTCTACTTCCACAGGAAAACTCCATCCTTCTCCATACTCTTTGAACAACCCCTTGAAAATGAGCCCAAGGGAAATTGGGGATAGACTGATTAAAAAGATGCCCAGAAGTATTGACTGAGCCGGTCTAACCATGGGATGAGAGCAGGTGGGTCTGCCCTGATAGAGGTAAAGGCAGGTAAAGAAGACCAAGAATTCTGCATCCTCACAACCCCTCTGCTTCGTATATCCTAGCTCCTAGACCACTCTGCAACAAGAGGACTTCACACAGAAAACTGGAAAGAAGAAGCTTCTGGAACATGCATGTGCAGTAAGGAAGCATTGAGGACTGCGGGTCCCATTCTCTTTCCTTCTGCTCCTCTGAGGCTTCTGCCTGGCTCTCCCACAAACCTCCCACCTTCACTTATCTTGGACACAAAAAGAGGTTCTGAAGCAGAGACAACTTAAGATCCTTGACCCACTGACCAGAAATCAGGAAGGCCAGAAT
>NW_007142790.1:0-3810 GCF_000164805.1 Carlito syrichta | reverse complement strand
AAAAGGTCAGACTACCTACCAGGGAAAACCAATGAGAATAGCAGCATATTTATCCACAGAAACCCTTTAGGCCAGGAGAGACTGGAGCCCTATCTTCAAAGTTCTAAAAGAGAAACAATTTCAGCCAAAAATAACCTACCCAGCCAAACTTAGCTTCACTAGTGAGGAAGATTGAAATCTTTTCCAGATATCCAATCCCTAAGAACTTACGCTGCCACGAGACCACCTCTACAAGAAACACTTAAGAAAGTACTGAATTCAGAAGAAAAAGAAAAAAGAACAGCATTCTTCACAAGAGTACAGGCAAAAGATTAAAAACACACATGAACCAACTCTAAAACCCAAAGAAAGACAACATATAAACAGGAACAACTCTGTAAGAACCTTATGACAGGGATCAAGTCTTGCATTTCAATTATTAGCCTAAATGTGAATGGACTAAATTCACCACTGAAAAGACATAGAATGGGAAAATGGAAAAAATATCATCAGGCAACAATCTATTGCCTTCAAGAGACTCACCTCACTAGAAAGGACACCCACAGACTCAAAGTAAGAGGATGGGAAACAAACTTTCAGGTGAACAGAATACAAAAGAAAGGAGGAGTAGCGATCTTAATTTCAGACAAAATATCATTCAAGCTATTAAAAATCAAAAAAGATACAGAAGGCCACTACATAATGATAAAAGGCTCAATCCATCAACAAGAAATGTCTATCCTAAACATATATACACCCAACATAGGTGCGCCAACTTTCATAAAGTAACTTCTTGGAAAACCAAAGAAAGATATTGACTCTAACACTATCATAACTGGGGACTTTAATACCCCACTCACAACCCTAGACAGATCATGAGGACAAAAAATCAGCAAGGAAATCCAGAACCTCAATGTGACTTTGGACCAAATGGACTTAATTGATACCTACAGAACACTCCATCCAAAGACCACAGAATACACATTCTACTCATCACCACATGGAATATATTGTAAGATTGACCACATACTTGGCAATAAATCAAGCATAAGCAAATTTAAAAGACCTGAAATTCTACCAAATACCTTCTTGGACCATAGTGCATAAAATAAACATTGACACCAACAAGGTCCCCCCAAAACACACAAAGAAATGGACACTAAACAACTCCTGGTCAACAATGAAATCAAAACAGGGATCAAAAGATACCTGGAAACAAATGAAAATGAAGAAACATCTTACCAAAATCTCTGGGATGCCCTGAAAGCTGTAGTAAGAGTGGAATTTATACCCCTACAAACACACATGAAGAAAATGGAAGGAACAGAAATTCACAACCTAACAAGCCACCTAAAGAAGCTGGAAAAGCAAGACCACAAAACCCCTAATTTCAGCAGAAGAATCCAGATCACCAAAATAAAAGCCCAAATCCAGGACATAGAAGACAAAAAGATAATACCAAAAATCAATGAAAGAAAAAGCTGGTTCTTCAAAAGGGTAAACAAGATTGATGATCCCCTAGCTAGACTGACCAAGAAAAAACGAGAAAAAAATCAAATAAGCACAATGAGAAACACAAAAGATGAAGTCACATCTGTCCCTGAAGAAATACAAAAGATCATTAGAGACTACTACGTACACTTGTATGGAAACAAACTTGAAAACCTTAAGGAAATGGAGGACTTTCTGACATCACACTTCCTACCTAGGTTGGAACAAGAAGAAATTGAGACGCTAAATAGACAAATAACAATCAAGGAAATCAACTACGTAATAAGAAAACTTCCTACAAAAAAAAAGCCCTGGTCCAGATGACTTTCCAGCAGAATTCTACAAGACATTCAAGGAGGAGCTGATAACAATCCTACTGAAGGTATTCCAGGGTATTGAAAAATATGGAACTCTCCCCAAATCATTTTACGAAGCCAACATCACATTGATACCCAAGCCAGGTAAAGATTCAACAACAACAAAAAGGAGAACTACAGGCCAATATCTTTGATGAACATGGATGCAAAAATTCTCAACAAGATCCTAGCAAACCGAATTCAGCAATACATCTCAAAAATCATCCACCATGACCAAGTAGACTTCATTCCTGGGATACAAGGCTGGTTCAACATTCGTAAAACCATAAATGTAATTAAATACATCAACAGATGTCAAAACAAAAACCACATGATCATATCATTAGATGCAGAAAAAGCTTTTGATAAAATCCAGCGGCCTTCTTGATAAAAACCCTTGAACATCTAGGCATACGGGGAACATACCTCAAAATAATAAAAGCCATCTACGAGAAACACACAGCCAGCATACTCCTAAATGGACAAAAATTGGAACCAATTCCCCTGAAAACTGGAACTAGACAAGGATGCCCACTCTCTCCCCTCCTGTTCAACATAATATTGGAAGTCCTCGCTAGAGCAATCAGCGAAGAGGAGGCAATCAGAGGTATTCAAATAGGAAAAGTGGAAGTCAAGTTATCTCTCTATACAGATGATATGATTGTGTACCTTGAAAACCCAAGAGTATCTGTCAAAGGCCTCCTTACATTGATAAAGGCCTTTGGCAAAGTCTCAGGATACAAAATAAATGTACAAAAGACAATCGCATTTCTCTACACCAATAATAAACAAACAGAAATCCAATAAAAAACACAGTTCCATTCACAATAGCCACAAAAAAATGAAATATCTTGGCATCTTCAAACCAGAGATGTGAAAGACCTTTACAATGAAAATTACAAAACACTGCTCAAAGAAATCAAAGCTGACATGAACAAGTGGAAAAATATCCCATGCTTCTGGATCGGAAGAATCAACATTGTGAAGATGTCCATCTTACCTAAGGCAATCTACAAATTCAATGTAATACCCATTAAATTACCAACAACATTCTTCTCAGACCTAGAAAAAACAACACAGGAATTCATATGGAAACACAAACATCCAAGAATAGCCAGAACAATCCTCAGCAAAAAAAACAAAGCAGGTGGTATCACAATACCAAACTTCAAACTTTACTATAAAGCTACAATCATCAAAACAGCTTGGTATTGGTACAGGAACAGGCATATAGATCAATGGAGCAGAATTGAGATTCCAGAAGCAAAACCTCAATTTCTCAACCAACTCATCTTTGACAAAGCCCCCACCACCTACCACTGGGGAGAGGAGAACCTATTCAGTAAATGGTGCTGGGAAAACTGGCTGACCATATGCAGAAGATTGAAACAGGACCCCTATCTATCCCCATGCACAAAAATCAACTCCAAATGGATCAGAGACCTAAATGTAAAACCTCAAACCATAAGAACCTTAGAAAAGGAAGGAAATACTCTCATGGAAATCGGAACTGGCATCCAATTCCTGTACAAATCCTGAAACCCACAGGACATAAGAGAGAAGATAGACAAGTGGGACCTTATTAAACTGACAAGCTTCTGCAAAGCCAAAGAAACCATCAAGAGAGCAGGGAGACAGCCTACAGACTGGGAAAAAGTCTTTGCCAACTCTAGGTCTGACAAAGGCTTAACATCCTGGATCTACAAGGAACTGAAATGTACTGAAAAGAAGAAAACAAACAACCCCATTATAAAATGGGCAAAAGATATGAACAGACACTTCACAAAAGAAGACATCTGAGCAGCCAACAAACACAAGAAGAAATGCTCAACCTCACTAATCATCAGGGAGATGCAAATCAAAACCACACTGAGATACCACCTAACTCCAGTCAGAATGGCAATTATCAACAACTCAAAAAATAACAGCTGCTGGAGAGGATGTGGTGAAAAGGGAACACTTCTACACTGTTGGTGGGAGTGTA
>NW_007142789.1:0-4668 GCF_000164805.1 Carlito syrichta | reverse complement strand
TCAGTAAATGGTGCTGGAAAACTGGCTGACCATATGCAGAGATTGAAACAGGACCCCTATCTATCCCCATGCACAAAATCAACTCCAAATGGATCAGAGACTAAATGTAAAACCTCAAACCATAAGAACGTTAGAAAAGGAAGGAAATACTCTCATGGAAATCGGAACTGGCATCCAATTCCTGTACAAATCCTGAAACCCACAGGACATAAGAGAGAAGATAGACAAGTGGGACCTTATTAAACTGACAAGCTTCTGCAAAGCCAGAGAAACCATCAAGAGAGCAGGGAGACAGCCTACAGACTGGGAAAAAGTCTTTGCCAACTCTAGGTCTGACAAAGGCTTAACATCCTGGATCTACAAGGAACTGAAATGTACTGAAAAGAAGAAAACAAACAACCCCATTATAAAATGGGCAAAAGATATGAACAGACACTTCACAAAAGAAGACATCTGAGCAGCCAACAAACACAAGAAGAAATGCTCAACCTCACTAATCATCAGGGAGATGCAAATCAAAACCACACTGAGATACCACCTAACTCCAGTCAGAATGGCAATTATCAACAACTCAAAAAATAACAGCTGCTGGAGAGGATGTGGTGAAAAGGGAACACTTCTACACTGTTGGTGGGAGTGTAAACTAGTGCAACCTCTGTGGAAAGCAGTGTGGCGATTTCTAAAAGCTCTAAAAATTGACCTTCCATATGACCCTGCCATCCCCCTACTGGGAATATACCCTGAAGAACACAAATCACTCTATAAAAAGATACCTGCACATGTATGTTTATCTCAGCGTTGTTCACGATAGCAAAAACCTGGAAACAACCATGCTGCCCATCAAAAGAGGACTGGATTAAAAAAATGTGGTACATATACACGATGGAATACTACACAGCCATAAAAAAGAACAAAATCATGAATTTCGCAACAACCTGCATGGAACTAGAGTCTATAGTACTGAGTGACCTCTCACAGAAACAAAGATCCGAGTATCACATGTTCTCACTAATATAATGGACCTTGAATATCTAATGTAACACTATAAGAAAATGACTGACGGTACTGGGAAACTATGGGGGGGAGGAGGATGGGATTAACAGTAGCAAATATCTGTCTGGGGATGGGAAAATACCTCTTATCAACACAGTGCCTGAATGAAACGTAATTGTACACCGAACCCTTAACTGTACCCCACAAACCATAATAAAAATATTGATTGAAATAAAAAATAAAAAAAAAGAATGGAGGTATATGAGCTGTCTCACAAAGAATTTCAAGGAAGCTAATCAAATGTCAGGAAAATAAAGAGAAATAATTCAATGAAATGAGGTAAACAATAAGTGACCGGAACAAAAAATTTAATAATGAACTGAAATTAACAGTAAGCAGACACCTTAAAACTGAAAAGAAATATAATTAAAAAATAAAAATATATAATCAATGCCACCAACAGCAGAACTGATCAAGCAGAAACAAAATTCTGTAAACTTGAAAATATTTGGAGATAAGAAGAGCTAATGAAAAGTAATAAAGTTTGCATAACTTATGAAGTAACATCAAGAGAGCAGATGTTCAAGTCATAGTAACCATGAGGAGAAAAATAAAAAGGGTAAGAAACTGATTTTTTCAAAAAATTTGTACAAAGTTTTCTTAAGCCTGGAAGAAGGTGTGCATATACAGGTACAGAAAAGACACAGCTTTCCATAAAGATTCAATCCAAACAAGACTACTCTGAGACATATTAAAATCAAACTGTCAAATATCAAGCACCAGTGAAGATTCAGAAAGCAACAAGAGAAAAAAATTAATAATGTACAAGGGAATTCCAATAGGCCTAGGAGAGACTTCTCAGCAGAAATTTACTGACCAGGACAAAGTGGGATGATATAGTCAAAGTGATAAATGGGGTAAAAAAAAAACTCTTCCAAATAAAAATACTGTATGAAGTAAAGATGTTCTTAAAAACAAAGAAATATGAAAACTTTCCTAGACAAACCAAACCTGAGTAAATTCATTACCACCAGACTTGTCATGCAAGAAATGCCAAAGTGAATTCTTCCAGATAAAAGATCATACTGATGAGGAAAATGAAAATATCTGAAAGTCAAAAATTCAATGGTAAAAGTAACTACACAGCCAAATCCAGAATATTCTAGTGCTATAATGGTAGTCTATAAATTACTTTTATATTTAGTATGAAGATAAAATATAAACCTATTTAAGATAATGATAGTTGAAATAATTGCGTAAGGGATATGCAATAGAAAAATCTATAAATAACCAAAACCATTTATATCTTAAAAAGTGGATCTCGTAGAAGTGGAGAATAGAATAGTGGTTTCCAGGAGCTGGGATGGTTAGAGTAGGGGAGGACAATGATCAAAGGCTACAACATTTTAGCTAGATAATAGAGTAAGAGCAAGAGATCTATTGTACAACATTGTGACTACAGTTAATGAGGTATTGTGGTCATCAAAACTGCTAAAAGAGCAACGTTTAAGGTGTTGTCACCAGTATCCTAACTATGTGAAGAAATACGTGTGTTCATTAGCTAGGTTTATTCACTTCATCTCATGTTTATATAATATATATATATATATATATATATAAATAAATATATGTGAACTTTAGATTGTACACGATAAATACATAACTTTTTTATCTGCCATTCAAAAACATTTAATAGAAAAATTGAGAGAAAAATAAGGAGCATTGATGCTGTCACTGAGACCCACTGAACAAATTTGCTGTGAGCAACCTAGGACATGCTGGTCTGAAGATCAAGTGGCACTGGGGCCCAGCGAGCCACCACCTGTGCTTTTAACAGCAAACTCTTTTTGCTTCAAAGCTTTGCCACCCAGAACTGCCAACTGAGGAAACTACCAGGCTTGGAGGAATGTATTGCTGCCAAGATAATGCCAGTTCAGTGAAAATACACAGAAAGAAAAATGATGCCCCAGGACTACTAGTGAAAGTTTAAAAAGAGTTCCTGATTTGGTGCTTGCCATGGTTTTGGTTGGCAGGAAAATAACCCTACTGGGAAAGAGAAGGGACTGTGCTTACTGGCCCACCACTGAAAAACGCTGTGTTGGGTGCTGAGAACTCGCTTCCACCAAGAACCGCTGAGTCAGGCAGGAGCAAGGCTACCAGCGAGCACCTGGGGACGCAGCTGCAGTGGGGCTGAGACCGAGCTCGGCTCCCAGGCTCTTGGGTGAATGCATGTCAGGTGCATAAAGCTGAGTGGTGACACTAAATATCAGTCAACGACATTCATAGCATTAAAGACATCAAATATGGAATCAAATTTCTAAAATGCAAATAGAAAACAACTCAAGAACACATTGCTCCAGAGTAAAACGCACTGAAAAAAAATTTAAAATGAAAAACACAAAGAAGGAACCACACAAGCAGAAAATACCCACACTGTGAATCAACACAGTCCTGCGTTTACAGCTGTCTGCCCAACCAAGTCCTGCTATGCCTCAGTGGGCATCCTGCAACGAGGCATCTCCAGAATGGATGAAACGGGACCTGCATCATCCAAAATCTCATTCCCTGACTTCTAAGACAGGTTAAGTTCACAGGTGTAGGTAGCTAATGCAGGCAACCCACTGCCAATTTGGAGCATGTAGCAGGGCTGCCAGTCAGGAACACCCAGCTGGATGCCACCTCCAAGAAACAGCGAGCTGGGCTCAAAGGAAACTGCGACACAGAAAATGCCAACCCAGTGCATTACTCCACATGAAAACTCTCTCACACATTACTCCCTCAAAACTCTCTCACACAGTTGCACAGAGCGAGTAGCCTTGCAGGCCTCAGGAAATAACTGGCTCTTTACAACACACAAGTATAACTAAAGTGAGATTGGTTATTATGAAACACTAAGTTACTGAAACTAAAACACAGCAGGCATGTCTTCCTGGTACTGGTCTTAATTAAATCCTGACTTGCAAGAACTAAGAAAGCGCATTCACTGGTGCACTTAGAATCGAATGTTTGGCTGAACTCGACTAGTTACTCTAAGAAATCCCTGAACTGAAACTTTCTCAGAATTAGAAATTTTAAAAACAGGAATGAGAAATGTCAACAGGTTTACATTATGTTGCTATGGCAGACAGATCACAATCAAGGCTGTATTCTAGCATGTAGGAGGTTTACAAATTCTGACAAGGCAGGCGAGGCTAATCAGGACTTACCAAACTTGCTAAATCCAGCTGGGCATGATGAAGTAAGTGGTGGGACTCATAAATTATGCTACACTCTGCATCCAAAGAAAGCATGTGGGGGGGAGGACTAGTAGCCATGTTGCCCATCAGCAAGAAGTCTTAGGAACAGGCAATCTATGCAGTTGTGTTGACATAGGTAATCGTGCAATTCTTCCATAAGAAACACAAAGACTTGAAAACTGGACAGTCTTAACACTGAACTTAAAATTCCTGAACTTAAAACACAATGAAGTGCTATACATGAAAATTAAAGACAGGCAAGGTGCAGTGGTTCAAGCCTGTAATCCCAGCACTTTCAGAGGCGGATGCTAGAAGATTGCCTGAGCCCATGGGTTCCAGAGCAGCTTGGTAACTTGGGAAGACCCCATCTCAAAATTTTTTTTAAAAAACTTAGCCAGGTCTGGTAGCTTGCGCCTGTGGTTCGGGCTACTTGAAAGGC
>NW_007142788.1:0-717 GCF_000164805.1 Carlito syrichta | reverse complement strand
GAGAAGAGCCAGCAGGAACCCCACCAGGGAGCCTTGGGAAATGCAGCAACAAAGTGAGAGCAGCCATTGGGGGAGGTAGGGGCTTGAAGGTGCCAAGCTTTGGGGACCCTCACGTGTGTGGGGGGCAGGAGAGAAGGGTCTGAGGGCAGAAGGTTTGCAGAAGTATGGATTTCTTTCTTTCTTTCTTTCTTTCTTTCTTTCTTTCTTTCTTTCTTTCTTTCTTTCTTTCTTTCTTTCTTTCTTTTCTTTCCTCACTAGGATCCCCAGGCTGCACTCAAAACTCCCAACTCAGGTCATTCTCTCGGCCCAGGACTCCCATACTGCTGCGATCACAGGCTTTCCATTTGGTTGATATCCTGGTCTCCCTGCCTGGTTTTGAACTCTGGGTCAGAGGCCATCTTCCCACTGACACCTGCCCTCACCCAAGGTTTGCTGGGTTTTGCTTGGGGTCGAGGTGGAGGCTTTCTATGGTGTCCAACCTGGTCTCAAGCACCTGGGATCTGGTCATCTTCCCATATCATCCTGCCGTATCTATCCCCCCGCTGATTTGAGAGTTATGCCCTCTCTTTCCCTGAGTTGGCCCTGGGAGGGACGAGTGGTTCAACCCTGAGGAATGAGGCAGGCGTAAGGGTGGACACCCCAGTGGAGTCACACTCCTGTGACATGTGCTCCCCATTGAAGGGTTTGGCAGGTGACTCCAGTCACCATCTCTGGGGA
>NW_007142787.1:0-1310 GCF_000164805.1 Carlito syrichta | reverse complement strand
GTGTCCTGGGAAGCAACGAGATCTCGCTACATGACCCAGGCTGGTCTCAGACTCCAAGGCTCCAGTGGATCCCTGCCTGGGTCTCCCAAAGCCACAGCCCAATTGTCTGCCACACACTGTCTGTTGGCAACTCTAGGCCCAAAGTTGGTGCCTCCTTCCCAAATGATCTCTGTCTATTAACCATGATCCCAACCCCATAGACAAATGGATGCTCTTCTCGCTTTTCATTTTTCCTTTTTTTTTTGAGTCAGGGTCTCACTCTGTCGCCCAAGCTGGAGCGCAGTGCTTTGCTCCGGCCACTGAAGTCCTGGGCTGCAGGGCTCCAGCATGACTTTCTGCTGCCTTTGGAGTAGCCAGAATTACAGACACGTGCAACCATGCCCAACTTATTTGGGTAAGAGGTGCCCAGGTCTTTCTTTCTTTCTTTCTTTCTTTCTTTCTTTTCTTTCCTCACTAGGATCCCCAGGCTGCACTCAAAACTCCCAACTCAGGTCATTCTCTCGGCCCAGGACTCCCATACTGCTGCAATCACAGGCTTTCCATTTGGTTGATATCCTGGTCTCCCTGCCTGGTTTTGAACTCTGGGTCAGAGGCCATCTTCCCACTGACACCTGCCCTCACCCAAGGTTTGCTGGGTTTTGCTTGGGGTCGAGGTGGAGGCTTTCTATGGTGTCCAACCTGGTCTCAAGCACCTGGGATCTGGTCATCTTCCCATATCATCCTGCCGTATCTATCCCCCCGCTGATTTGAGAGTTATGCCCTCTCTTTCCCTGAGTTGGCCCTGGGAGGGACGAGTGGTTCAACCCTGGGGAATGAGGCAGGCATAAGGGTGGACACCCCAGTGGAGTCACACTCCTGTGACATGTGCTCCCCATTGAAGGGCTTGGCAGGTGACTCCAGTCACCATCTCTGGGGACCCGGTGGGTCCCCAATAGGGGCGTGGAGGCCATGTGTGGCTTCTCATGCCTGTCATCCTGGCACTCTTGGTGGCCGAGCCAAGAGGATGTCCTAAGGCCCGGGTGTGATACCAGCCTGGGCAGCTTGGCAAGACCTCCTCTACAAGAAGCCGATAACCTGAAGGGTGCATGGTGGTGCACGTCTGTTGTTCTGGTCTCTCGGCAGGCCACAGTGAGAGGGTTGCCAGAGCCCAGCCAATGTAGGTCGTGGTGGCCGAGAGCAGGCCCATGCACTTTGGTCTGGGTGATAGAGCAGGACACCGACTAAGAATAATCATACCAACCACCACCACCACCATAAACACAGGCCAGGCCCTGGGTCTCAGCCTAGCATCCTGGCCCTTTGGAGTCAAA
>NW_007142786.1:0-561 GCF_000164805.1 Carlito syrichta | reverse complement strand
AAACTTGTAATCTCTGCACATTGGAAGGCAGAAAGAAGATGATTGAGATCCCATGTGTTTAGGTTTTCTGAAATGAAAAACACCTTGTATTATTAATGGAAACTGTCAATAATTGGGCCCTTCCTCTCATCCTATTCTTTCATTGCCTGATTCAATAAAAACTCAAGAAATTCCAATAGTGCCTTCCAGAATGATACAATCTTCACCATAATCCTATCAGCATCTGAAGCAATTTGAATTGATAATGAATGCAGCTCCCCACATAATTAGATTTTTGTATCTCATTTCCTATACAAGATAGCTATATAAGAAGGCAGTCAGTAGGCCAGGTGCAGTGGCTCATGCCTATAATCCCAGCACATTGGGAGGCTGGGGTGAGAGGATTGCCTGAGTCCATGGGTTTGAGACCAGCCGGGGGAACTTGGTGAAACCTCATTTCTACAATAAGTGAAAAAATTAGCTAGGCATAGCGGCATGTGTCTGTAGTTCCAGATACTTGGAAGGTTGCAGTGAAAGGAACACCTGAGCTCAGCAGGTCAAGGTTGCAGTGACTGAGAGTAG
>NW_007142785.1:0-728 GCF_000164805.1 Carlito syrichta | reverse complement strand
GGCAGTCAGTAGGCCAGGTGCAGTGGCTCATGCCTATAATCCCAGCACATTGGGAGGCTGAGGTGAGAGGATTGCCTGAGTCCACGGGTTTGAGACCAGCCTGGGGAACATGGTGAAACCTCATTTCTACAATAAGTGAAAAAATTAGCTAGGCATAGCGGCATGTGTCTGTAGTTTCAGATACTTGGAAGGTTGCAGTGAAAGGATCACCTGAGCTCAGCAGGTCAAGGTTGCAGTGGCTGAGAGTATGCCACTGCACTCCAGCCTGAGACACCAACTCAAAAAAATAAAAAAAAAAAGGCAGTCAGCAATGGACTGGGTCATCTGCCCTTTCTCTAGATCAGCTACATAGCTTGTCTTGGTCAAACCTAGGAGGTTGCAGCTATGGAATTTCATTCATCAGCCTTGGAAGAGTGGTCTTGGAGACAGACATGTCTAGAACCCTACATGCCACCAAGCCTGAACCAAGAGCAGACCTGGGCCTGGGCATTTGATAACTTTACTGGACTTAGCCACCACTCTTGTCAACACCCTTAGTTCTGTGGGAAAGTGGACTCTGGTGCTTTCAAGCTGCTGGGCTGGGCATTCACCAGGCACAGAGCTGTTCCTGGAGTTGAGAGGTGCCAAAAACTCTGTCGAGACTCAGAAGTCTGGGAACCAATGACTAAAATGACGATGAGTTCCAGTTACCCCAACAAGAGACAGATGCTACCATCAGAGAGGTCTGA
>NW_007142784.1:0-835 GCF_000164805.1 Carlito syrichta | reverse complement strand
TACTTCCTCATTAGATATACAGTGTGGGACCACACCCTGCATAGGAACAGCAACAAAGACCAGTCTCATCATGGGACTGCCAGGGAAGCTCAAATAAGCTGACTTGTCAGATGTTGAGTGTGAGAATATACCTTGGGTCTCTAGGTGTTTATTTTGACCACAAACCTTAGCTCTGTGGGGCTCAAGCTGATTCTGTGGAAACTAGGAGACACTGTTGCAATCCAAACGTTGCTGTTGCTTCAGCATAAGACATGGTGACCAACTGTAAGGGAGTGCAGGATGTGGAGGGACACTGAGTTAGTGCAGTCTGTGCTGACATCCTGAGTGGAGGGAGAAACCTGGAGGTAAGTATACGGCAAAACCCCGCCAGGGGCTGTTTTGGATGCTTTTTCCTTCACGTTTTCATGGAGATACTTTATCCAATATGTTGGAGGTGGGACCTAATGGCATATATTTAGATCATGGAAATAGATCCCTAATGAATAGATTAATGTTCTCCCTCCTGGTGAGCGAGTGCTCACTCTATTAATTCCCACTAGAGCCGAGTGTTAAAAAGAGCCTGGCACCTTCCTGTGCTTTGTCTTCCTTCCTGACTTACCATGTGATCTCTGTGTATACAAGCTCCCCATTGCCTTCCACCATAATTGGAAGCTACCTGGTCTCCCTCCAGATGTAGATACCCAATCTTGACCTTTCTAGCCATGAGAATCATGAACTTTTTTTCTTTATAAATCACCCATCCTCAGGTATTTTTATAGCAACGTAAAATGGACTAAGACTTCAAGTTTTCGTGAAAATTCATGTTAAAGGTCGACAAGCAGCATCTTGTGATGCG
>NW_007142783.1:0-883 GCF_000164805.1 Carlito syrichta | reverse complement strand
GCACCTTTCACATTGATTATGGAAAACAATGCTAAGATATTGTCTGGTGGTGCAGGTTGTGTACTGTTCTTCACATCCAGTTCTTCACAGCCACACACAAAAGATGAAAACCTGACTTCAAGCAGGGTGTGTCTTTTTCATGCTGAGTTCTTAAGGCAAAATGTGAACAAAACCAGAGGGATTCAGATCAAAGATTTGGATGGACTCCTGTGTCTGTTTGCTATAATGGTCACCAAAGCCCCTGCTGGTCTTATACCTATAGCGAGCTCCATTAACAGGCAGTCCCTGAGTCCAGTGACCACTGGTTCTAAGCCCTGCATCCACTTCCATACTCCACATCCCAAAGACAGGCGCAGGGAGGGGTAAGGTGAGCCCTGCCTGCTTTCCCACCAGTGGGTATGTTCATACCTTTATGGGGAAATAAGAAGCACGTGCCTAGTCTTGAGGCAGGGAGGGACCACATGGATCAGGGAATCAGGGACCTGAGCAACAGATTCTGAATCTACCCCTGGATCAAGGAGACACCTGAGCATCCTGCAGCCACTGTTGAGGACTACCAGAAGTTGGCAAAGAATCCCCTGCCAAAGTCACCTGGGCATAGGGTAGGGTTGGACTTTAGGGAGATGCTGACATGCAGGATGGGTCAGTGACCAGGCCTGAGGCCAGGAAGGAAAGGTGTTCTCTTTTTGCTGCATAATCCTTGCCAATGATGCACAAGCTCTTCTACTCCGCATCTCTGACATCAGCTACTGTACAATCTCCTCTATTTCTCCAGTACAGCATAGAAATCTGAACTAGGCCATCTAGATTAGAAACTGTGACCTGTAGAGGACCTTGCATCTGTGGAGCCTTGTATTATCACCTATAGAATAAAGTCATGATG
>NW_007142782.1:0-759 GCF_000164805.1 Carlito syrichta | reverse complement strand
TCAAAAATCAGTCAGACATGGTAGCACATGCCTGTAATTCCAGCTATTCGGAAGGCTGAGGTGGAAGGATGGCCAGAGCCCAGCAGGTCGAGGCTGCAGGGGCCGTGAGCGGCCACTGCACTCCAGTCTGGGCGACAGACTGAGACTCCAACTCAAAAAAAAAGAAAAGAAAAGAAAAAGAAAAACACAACTGAGCATGTTCAAATCATCAGGTAAAAACCACGGCAGCCCACTCTTTTTATCAGGAAACACATGAACATGTCCATTGATCACACAAACACCAAATATAAAATCTCTAAAAAATAATATCAGCCAAGAAAAACTAAAATATAAACAATTTTACATTGATTATATGTGAAAATAATACTATTTTTGGAATACTGGGTTAAATAAAACATTGTTTAAACTATCTTGCAGATCTTATCTCTTTCTTTTTAATGTGGTGTCTAGACGCTAGGATTCACATGAGGCTCACATCATGCTGCCATTGGACAGAGCTGGTTGGACTCCTCAGGTGACAGTCACCTGGTTCAGGAAACCCTGTCTCCAACCACAGAATGTGAAAGTGAATCCAAGGAGAAGTGCTTTTGCAAGAGAGATGAGAACAGGTTTGGATCAGCTACCTGTGCAGTTGACTGAGCCTTTTAGCCTTGCTCCTGCTCCATTCTAGATGACCACGTCCATCTCCCTGTGGGTGACTGTTGAACCTGCCTGGGCTCATGACTGGGATATCTGACAGTTCTTGCTCTGTGGTCACTT
>NW_007142781.1:0-3788 GCF_000164805.1 Carlito syrichta | reverse complement strand
CAGGTGACAGTCACCTGGTTCAGGAAACCCTGTCTCCAACCACAGAATGTGAATGTGAATCCAAGGAGAAGTGCTTTTGCAAGAGAGATGAGAACAGGTTTGGACCAGCTACCTGTGCAGTTGACTGAGCCTTTGAGCCTTGCTCCTGCTCCATTCTAGATGACCACGTCCATCTCCCTGTGGGTCACTGCTGAGCCTGCCTGGGCTCGTGACTGGGATATCTGACAGTTCTTGCCCTGTGGTCACTTTGTGTCCCATGTTGTCCTGTATCTACCACGGCACATATCATACCAGGAATTCTTTTTCTATACTGGAAAATTTTTCTGTACTGCAGATGACATGAACTTGTTTCAAAACCCCATGGATCTACATCAGGAATCACCCATGGGGTTTGCTATGAACATGAGGTTTCTCCTCTCATCAGCAACTCATGCAATATCTTAGAATCTACTGGATTCTGTGGCCCAAACATCAGGACACTCACACTTCTGCTTGCACCTCCTTCAGAGCATGTCTGCTGTGGGCCCCAGAATCACTGGGTGATGTTCATATCTCCGATATATGGGTGGGAGTTACATTTACAAGTGTAAAATGTGTTTCTTCTAGAAAGCAACAGACATTAATGGACTTTGTCCTCCTTTCTTCTTGGTGAGAATTGTATAGTGTAATAATGTGCGATTTATTTTCTGGGAGAAGTTTTGCTCTAACTCTAAACAACAAAACCCTAAAAATTACAACTAATATGGAGAGATGAGTCTTCTGTGGTTTATTTCCCACTCTCAGGAGTGCATGGGTCTCACCAAAGCTTCCAATAGACCTGTCGCTTGATGCACATCTAATCCAACTACCATGATAGAGTAGAGCCCTAGGGTGTTCTGGTGTCGAGATGGTCCAAGCCCTCTTATCATCACGACAGGGAAGAGAAATTTAATGATGATTAGAGGATAAAATGTGAATGTACACTGCTGTCCAGCCCACCTGTATGCACTCTGTTTCTGATACTTTTTGTCTGAGAGAAATAGAGAAGAACTCAGTTTCTGCATCTATGGTTCATTCTGTGCACCTGAAGCTGTGTTCTTCTGTTCTACAAGTTTTATCTAGTACAAACATTGCAAATGGAAGTATTAGCTAGCTGGATCTGTATAATTCGCCTCCATCTTCCAAGATCTTTGCAACCATTGCAGAGAACAGTCAAATAAACTTAAAAGATGAACCCAGAATTAATCCAAAGTCCTGCAGTAGAGGGGGGACCTGTCTCAGATGGTGCTGTCCTGATGGAATCCTTCTTTTTGGAGAGAACTAGACCAGAGGAGGGCTTAGGAAATGTGTCTCCTCTTGTTTCCAGATGAGGCATCTCCCACTCCTATGTAGGGAGGGGTAATAAGTCTGAGAACCTGAAGGACAGTGGTTACCTGAAGGAGGTCTGTGATTTACACCAGTTATGTATTGTGATATTTAGTAAATGCAGAATTTTAAGAACCCTGGTAATGTGCAGTCAGGTGTGGTAAGGGGGATTTTCTGAGGAACAATCATGTTATTTGATAGCTGCTGAGCAAATACAGGGGTCTCTATGATGGTGCTTCATGTTGGCATCTCCCTAGAGCCCAGCCCCACCATTTACTACTGTAGAATTCTTCAGGACAGGTACAGCTGAGGCCGGGTGAATACAACCCAGCACCCTTCCCCTTTTTAATTCACCTAGAGCCAAAGTCTCTCCAGAGAATGGGCACTGGTTCCACCTTCCAACCTGTTCCCACTATGCAATCTTGTGAGGCCACAATGTGGCCTGTGACCTCTGGTCTTGGGGTAGATATCTGGTCTCATGGGGGCTGTCCAGCACTGTTTTAGGTAAAAGTCTACAGGTCTTTGATCCAGGAGCACAGAACCTAGAAAGTGCACTTGACAGAGAAGGAAAGGATCTGAGAGAAAGAGTTACAATGCCAAAGTCACTAGGGGAGGAAGAAAGAAAACAGGAGCCAGGAAGGTCAGAGACCTACAATAACAGCCTCCTCAGGATGTACTGTGGCCATCCTGGGATAGGGGATGACCTGTGGGAAAATCCTCAGCCCAAATACCTGTAGCCCTGGTGGAGGAACCCCTCCTGCATGGACCAATCCAGCTGCCATCGGGATGCTGTTGCACTCAACATGGGAAAGATTAGGGCCTGGGAAGGCTACCAGCTCCCTGCCCCATGTGGGACAGATCACAAACCTTGAAGATGAAAAGTCATAGATGAAAACAAACTAAACCAGTTTTTCACAATCTTTTGCTTTGGAATGATTCTGTAACTATCATATAGGTCTTACATATGTGGAGAATAAAATGTCATCTACTGAAGGATTACGGTCCATTACCATGATATGAAAATTGTATGTATAAAAGTCGAATTATTACTTGCTAATGCTAACATGGTATTGAAACACTATTTCCCCCCCTGTGTGATCCCCTTCCCTGAAAATAATTCAGTTATCAAGCCAGTAGGAGGGGCCCAGAGAGCTTCAAGTTTTTCTTTTTTAAAATTTTGATTTTAAACTGTGGGATAAAATTCAGGTTTAGGTATACAATTGCTCATTATGCAGGTAGGTTTTTCTTTCTGAGAAATTCTATACTTCACATTTAAAATTATCCAAGACATGTAAGAGTGGTCTAAGTTATTTATTTTGAGAAATGCAGCCTAAGGCACAGTTTTATTCAGTGTTTTGAAGAGAGATTTTCTTAAGGAGCGACATGCACAAGCTCAGTAAATGCTCAGGGGACTCATGGCCCTACATATGGGTTGGTTCTTCTTCCTTTATGGTCTATTGTGGAAGCTAAACGCTTGTGTTTGTGCTGCACAGGGTGTAATACTACTAAATTTGGGATGCTCATGACACATCTCTTGCACAAGATACATGTGACATCTGTCCTTAGTCATCTTTGAGAGCCACCTGGACACTTCTTTCTTACCTGAAGCAGGAAGACTCCTTTCCTCAGACACCCAAAGCTGTTCTGACCAGATCAGCACATCTCATCCAGCAGATAACATTCTACTTTTTCATCTTCTCTCAAAGCCATGTTCTGGGGTAATGAAAGGTAAGAGAACAGGTCCTTCTCCTGTCACACTCTGTGTTGAAAGGGAATGATAAGACTGTCTGTCCCTATTGCAGGAACCAAGTTCTCATTTCCACTCCATGTATCCTGGTCTCTGCAAGGAACTGGATTAAAGTTACAAGATATATGAATCTAATAAGAATGTATTTATTTGTGAAAACTAAGGTTGAAATGAGAACCTGGCATATTTCTCCTGTTGCTGTGGCTATAGGAGAAACCATCTGAATGAGTTGCGACCAAGGTCACGGCCATTGCTCAGGGGGTGTAAGAGTGAGAGCCAGGCAGTGGTGAGGCAGTTCTTATGCCAATTCACCATCTGTCTTTGTCACCATGAGTCATTAAAAGCTGTTCCCAATGCCATAAAAGGTGGCACAGTAAGAGCCTTGTCCCCAGCCTGGGACCTGCTGATGATCATGGTGGCCAGAGCCACTCAGGGATCCCTGAGGGCTTGGCAGGTGTGTGGGACCCAGGGAGCCAAGAATAAGTGGGGTACAGCACATGGCAGAGGTGTCCCCAGTGCTGCTTCCCAAGGCTCAGGTTGGGCAGGGTCACTCTGGGATTCTCTTATCCCCTGGGTGGAAAGAGCTGCCTGGAGTTGCAAATCAGCCTGTATCAAGGGTTATGACTGGAGGGGCTTTTTGGTTTCCAGAGAAGGGCTCAGCCCAAAAAAATCTGGGTTGGGGGGTGAGCTGAAGACC
>NW_007142780.1:0-799 GCF_000164805.1 Carlito syrichta | reverse complement strand
CATCATCAAAATCATCACCATCACCATAACCATCATCATCACCAACACCATCATCATCGTCACCATCATCATGATTTTCACCATCCTATCTCTATTGCTATTATATTCTTTCATCACACACTGGCCCACATTGTGGTGGGAGGATTTTGATTCAAGCTTTGTGTATTATTTCAGTGACACTGGGAATATCTTGCTAATTCACCAGGGAATAGCCTTTCCCACCTGAGATGCTCCATCCAGAGGTCAGGGCTTCAAATGTCCCTCTTTGGCTGGACCTCTTTTCTTAAATTCCTACAGAGAATGGAAGTGACTCCACAGACCTGAATACACTTTCTGAGATTCTACTATTTCAGCTTTAATTAATAGTCCCTTTCATGTCTTTTCTATGATTTCACTTAAAAGGAGAGAGGGGGCAGAGATTTTAGTGGTAGTATAAGTCAGGGTTTTTTAAAGTTACTTTATATTGCTGTATAATTTAACACAATAATATACACAGATCTTAAATGTTTTATTCTTTTAATTTTGAAAATAGCATACCCTCAGTCTTTCAGTTTTAAAGACAAAACTGAGTACAAGGGAAGTTAGTTGCCCAAAATAACAGAAAAAAGTGGTGGCCAGTCTAGCAGTTGATTGTGGACCCTGAAACTTTGCTGAATTTGCTTCTTACATTTGGTAAGGCTTTGGGGATTATTTGGGGCATCCTATTTTTTAATTATTTCATGTGCAAATAGCAATAAATTTACTGCTCCGATTTTGTCCTTAATACCCATTTATTTCTTTCTTTTGCCTAATTGTTTTG
>NW_007142779.1:0-1083 GCF_000164805.1 Carlito syrichta | reverse complement strand
TAAGACACTAGAGGTTGTACAGAATAATTAAAGGGACGCTATGGTAGTATAGGCACAAATCTATAAGATCTGAATGAGGGTGGCTATGGGAACACAAAGATGTGAGAAATAATAAAGAAATAAAGAATAGAGAGCAACACAGCTTAACAACTGATTAGATACACAGGCATGAGTGGGAAGAGTCAAAGATGATTCAGGAGGTTTAGCAGTGAGTGATCAGCGAAAGATAATACCATTAACAGAAACTGGGAAGTCAGGACTAATTCCTTTTAGGAGAAGGAGTATGCTTTGTTGGGAGTGATGGGTGACATCCACACAATTGAAGATTGAGATGCCAGCCATTAGATGTGTGAAGGGATCAGGTACAGTTAGGAAAATGAATGAGATATCTCAGGGAGAAGTTACCTAGGCCCTTGGATAGAAATCCTTTAAAACAGCTGGAATCTCCCCTCACTCAAATGGTGTTTATCAAGTTCTAGAGTCATCAACCAGACCACGAGCTCCTTAAAGGCATTTCTGATCTCATCCTGGTCTTCACTATAGAAGACAACACAGGACCTTGTACATAACCAATACACAGTAAGGAGCTTATAAATTGGACCAATCATCAAAGATAATTTCGGATCCACATTTCCTGTTTTACTTTGTATTTCAAAAACAGTGTTTTGCCTAGTATTTTGAAAGGACAGGCCTTCCATTAAATTCCTAACATCAAGGAGTTTCAATGCTTATACCATTCATCCAAAGCTGATTTCCCAAGGCTCTGGGACTGAAAATCTCACAGACTAGACTTTCAGACTGTGGACTAGGGGCTAAAGCAAAGCTAACTACACTTAGAAAATACTCTACAGGCCTTTTTGAAGAAAATGAGCAGAGAATATTATGTACCAAGAAAGTGAAACAAGAATATTTCCAATCTCATACACTACACAAGTTGACAAATGTACAATAAGAAGCTTCAGGTGAACTGAAGAATAACTGAAACCTCAATAAGGAATGAAAGAAAACAAGAAAACAGCCTAGAAACATCCTATTTGAACATCATGTGGAGAAAGTAATTGGATTGCCTTCCCACAGAAAATT
>NW_007142778.1:0-880 GCF_000164805.1 Carlito syrichta | reverse complement strand
TGGATGCACAATTATCAGTGCAGTAAGATAACATTTTATTATTTCATATTTTAAAATTTCGGGAGCAAAACAGGTAGGATTCCATTTAGAATGACCATGAAAAATCTCTGTAAGATAGTCCATTTTCAAAACACAAGAAAAGATTCTCCTTTCACATTAGGAGGGCCAATGAGAGTTAAATACATTATGAAAATAGTTCCCCAAACATTTTCCCTGATACAGAGGGGTGAGTGCTTGCTTTTGGCCACGTTACATGACTGAAGAGAGAACACTAGACTAGCTATGGAGAAAATCCAGATGCTAAAGGAGTCTCTGATGGAAAGAAAAACACCATGAAGGTTTGTTATTGCGAAGGAAGCTAGCTCTACGGAGTGTCATAAGCAGCAGTCTGGAAATGAAAACTGACACAACAGAAAGCCAGTGTTGGGCATTCATGCACTCAAGCATTTGACACTGGGAAAACATTAAGGCATTAAGACATGGCTAATGTTCTAACCCAGTATGGCTTCAGCAGTCATTGAAAAGCGTTAGCCAGAATGAGACCATGTGAAATTCAAGGACTTTCAGTTCCTTAAAGCTTTAATAGGACTTTTGAGTTTTACACAATATAGACATGGAAATATGTTGCTTTTGCTACTGCATAGCAATAAATTTTAAAAATAACATTAGGCAGGCAGAAAGTCATCCTTTCTTGGATCCAATTTTCCTTTTCCTTCAGGTCACATACTGCTAGCTCAGGAATCACCAAGTATTGGTGACACAGCTCCAAGCCGTGCAAAGCCATCTCTTCCTTGGGGCAGCCAGAATGTTTTATGAGGGGAGGGGTGGGAGTCCTCAGGGAGTGATCTGGGGGTGTCTGAGACACTCCCATAGGCTCTGA
>NW_007142777.1:0-9048 GCF_000164805.1 Carlito syrichta | reverse complement strand
AAATGAAACTCTTTCATTCAGTTCTTCCATGGACCTTGTTTTTTCCTATGGAAGGGCTGAGCCTTAAAGAGAGTCCTAGTAAAAGGGATTGCTGAAGTGTGTGAATCTTTTCAGGTGTGTGGGTATCTAGTAAGGACCAGTTGGGTGTTCATGGTAGTTGAGTAAGGTGTGCTCCACTGACCATATTCAAGATATAAAAGGCAACATCATGATTAGATTTTCATCTACAAAAAATGATGCCCTGGCCTTTCAGAAAATGCGTGCACTGGAGTCCCACCATTCCATCGAATCCAGTTTCGTATTGTTGATGGAGAAGATATGTGAGGAGCGAATCCAAAGTATACAGGAGACCACAGCCTTGAGAGACAAGTTGACACTCCAGGTGAGGTGCTCTGTGCCTTTATTACCAGAGCAAGCCAAGAACCTTCTTCTCTTCCAAGTTTTCCATGAATTTAGGGAAGTTGAACTATAGCAATGATCTTTAATTTCAGACTTTCTGTGAAACTATGGAGAGTGTAAAATGAGCATCCCAGGAGTGGTTGGAGATGTGTGTGCATATCAGATTGGCCTAAGATCTTTTAAAAACTGCAAACAGTTGTGTCTCTTTCCTAACACCTTTCCCTTCACTTTGATTCTTGCCCACTTAAAACAACTCTTAAAAAGTCTGATTCTTACAAAGTGTGAATGGATTTAAGGATATTTGGGACTGATCCAGTACGATGATGGTCAATGTTTAGCAACCAGCTCTCTGAACTAAAAAAAAGCTTTGAATGGAAGCACTGGTAAATTTCTGTGGTGTAAATACTCCCACTATGGCTGGTTTCATGCAGTCAGTGTGAAGTCACCTAATGGAGTTGGGAAGACATGTGCAAAGTCTGCTCTCACAGGCTGGTAGATGATGACTCTGGCCACCACTGGATGAATCTTGCTCCAGTGTCTTTAGGATGGCCTATACCACTGATAATTCCATGACAAGGAAGGCAATTGGCACAGGCATTCAGTCGTGTTCTGCTTCTGTGTCATCTCTACACAAATATTGAGAAAGAGCTTGCAATCCTCCAGACAGCAGGAGTGTTTCTGCTGATTGTTGTTTCCCACGTTTCCTATTATAGAAAAGTCATTCTTTTCCCTGTAACTCTGTTTACCTTCCTGGCTTGTTTTTCTATTACTGATGTTTTCCTTACTACAGTGTGAGCTTGTATAATGCATGGAAATCAACCCAGCCATTCCTTGCTCTGGTTGTGATTGTTTGTATTCTGTTGAACCTCTAAAATTTTATCATGATTTGGCTATGTAGAAATGAGTCATGTTTATGGGGTCAATTTTATTACGTTATCATTCTTTTCTTTATGACCATAGCAATCTCAGACCTGAAAAGGAAACGGTCCTATGTATGTAGTACTTTTTTTGTTTTGCTTTATTTTGCTTTGCTTAGCCTTTTGTTTTGTTTTGTCTTGTTTTGTTTTGTTTGAATCAGAGTCTCACTCTGTCTCCCAGGCTGGAGAGCAGTGGCATGCTCACAGTCATCCCAGTGTTGACCTGCTGGGCCCAGGCAATCCTTCCACCTCAGCCTTCCAAGTAGCATGAACTACAGGTGTGTGCTACCACTCCCAGCCAATTTTTGTGATGTATTATAGAGACAAGATCTCACCAAGTTTCCCAGGCTGGTCTCAAACCTCTGGGCTCAGACAGTTTGTACTACTTTATGACCTAAGAATTTTTTTTTTTTTGGCTTAACAAATTAAACACAGATCCAGGTCCTTATTTTTCTACCATGCAGCTTATCACTTGTTCTAACACCATTAGTCAATAATCTTCCTCTCTCTTTCTACACCAACCAAGATTCCAATTTTTTCATCTTTGTTAGGGTTGTTGATTCTGTTCCATTACTTTGCCTTATCATGAGCCAGTACATGTTAATTTCTGTAGCATTATCATATGTCTTAATATTGGGGGGATGCATTTGACAGCATTTAATCATTTTGAGAACCCCGAGAGGAAAAAAAACAGAACTGTGTCAAGATCATGCAGCTAAGAATGGAGAGGTGGATCTTGTCAGGTGGCCTGAGGGAGCTTGGTTTCCTGTGATCATCACTTATAATTCAGCATCCTCCCTTCACTCCCTACACCTGTTGGCAGGTATTATGTTGCCTGAAACTGGTTGGCAGGTATTATGTTGCCAATAATGTTCCTGGACGCTGACCCCCATCAGTTCTCAGAAGGAGTCAGCTGTCCATCCAGGGCCTGCGTTCCATTCTCACTTCTTCTCAGGCACAGCTCAAGAATGTACCCAAACTGGAAGATCATCAGCCTTGTTAGAGAGCTACCTGCCAGCCTGGCGCAGGGGCTCACACCTGTAATCCCAGCACTTTATGAGACTGAGACATGAGGATTGCTTGAACACAGGAGTTGGAGACCAGCCTAGGCAACATAGCAAGACTTCATTTCCACCAAAAAAAAAGTATCCAAGCATGGTGGTACGTGCCTGTAGACCTAGCTGCTTGAAAGGCTAGGGCAGATGATCACCTGAGCCCAGGAGATCAAGGCTGTGGTGAGATCTAATCGTGCCACTGCATTCCAACCTGCCACCTGCCCAAAGTAGAAACCCTTCCCTTGTTTCAGGTGAAACCCTTAATCATCATTTGCCTCCATGTGCTGGCCTTGCTGACACCGGGCATTCACTGGGTTCCCCTATAGATATCTGACTGGCCATCCATCCTCTATCCAACAGGTTCAGAATGAGATTCAGAGGCAGACTTCCCTCTTAGATTATAGAAAGTCAGTTGCTCAACTGGAACACGAGATCTCCTTCCTTCAAGACCAGATTCAGAGACAAGAAAGGTTCATGGCCTCCCAGGGCTCCCAGAAGATGATGGTAGGTTTGTTCCTTCTTTCAGCCAGGACTCTTCCCAGAGAGAATCTCCGTGAAATATTCAGAGTTCATCGGTGCTAGTCTTATTTCTCAGGCATCTGAAGACGAGAGCAGTCCTCCAGTGTGTGTGTGGGGTATAAAGTGATGAATATACAGCTGTCTTCTTCCATGCTGAAGATGAGCCATCTTGCTTAGGGGCTGCAACAGATGGGGTCACTCTAACAGCAGAAAACACATAAAGTGCCCCGCCACTCTTTGACCCTTGACTCATCACCCAACTTAAGCATCCCTACTACACTTCAAGGTAGGCTTTCCATTCTCTCCACTGCAGGATAGGTATGCCTGTGCATGTGCTGGTTTTATTTTATCTGAAATATTTTCTAATGGAAAATACATTCATATTTGTTCCAAAAACAGAAGTACTTTAAGGTCACTGAGTATAGTCTTCACTTTCCCCTAACCGCATCTACCCATGCCTAACACTCACCATCCCAGATATAATTTTTATTAATTTCTACTGTATTCTGCTAGATTTCCTTATGCCAATAGTAATAGATAGTTTCATTTCATCTCTGCTCTTACATCAGTGGGAGCGTCTTAACATATTTTATTCACTTCTGGTTTTACCTAAAAACAGTAACTGAATGATTTTTGAATGGTCTCCATTTACCTGATTGTCCTCAGGTAAATTGGCTCTTGGCTAGATGGATAGTCACATCTAGCCAAGAGCCCATTCTCTCATGGACATGCACTCCATATGTACATTTACATACATTACTTACTTACTTTACTTTACATTTTAAGGACAGCTCAAAAATATCCCCAAATTGGAAATTATTTAGTTTAATTAAAAAGCCACTGCCTAGGTGTAAAAATCCTTTCTCCTGCTTTCAGCAAAACCCCTGACCAGCATTTTCCTTCAGATTCTGGTCCTGCAGACCCTGACACCCAGAGGTCCCTGCAGATATTTGACTGATCACCCATGCTGTGCCCAACAGTTGCAGAGCGAGATCCAGAGTCTCCAGGCCTCCCTGCAAGAGAACCAGAGGCAGGCAGTTGCCCAGAATGAGCTGATCAACACCCTCCAAGCTAATCTGCAGCAACAAACCAGGCTCATCAACTCCTTAAAAAGGAAGGTAGGTCTGTTTCTCCTTTCTGTCAGACCTTGGTGTCTCCCGTGCTCTTTCCTGAGAGGATTTCCATGGATTCTTCAGGGTTCATTGGTGCTATTCTTATTACTCAGCCTCCGTAAGGAGAGAGGTGTCTCCTAGCATGAGTGGCACAAAGTGATAAGGATGTGCTTCTTCTTCCAGGCTGAAGAAGCACCATGTGGCTTAGTGGCTGCTGGCATACACGGTCACTGTCACAGCAGAGACCACAGAGTACCCAACACCTCTGCTGCTTTACTCATCACCTAACTTAAGCCTTCCTACCTCCTCCAAAGTAGGCTTCCCTTTCTCCTCAGCTTCATTTGAAAGATGATGAAATAGGTGGGAGAATTTCGATGACTTGCTCGAGTGTACCTGGGGCTTTACATAAGTGATAGGTGAGAGTCAACCCTAGGCAGGCAGCTGGAGCACAAAGTTTGTACTCTAACCAAGTCTCAGCCATAATTTGGCTTTTTTTTAAATTTTGTTTTGCTTTTAATCTTTTTTTAATAGTTTTCTGGTGGACACAAATAATTTTTGTCTGGGCTTTAAGTGTACTCATCATCCTCACCTGTGTCCTTGTACCTGTAGATGATTTTTTGACCCTCCACCCATTCACACTTCCCTTTTCGGCATTTCCAGTGGCCTTTACATCATTATCTAGGTCTTTGCCTGTCCTTAGTTTAGCTCCAACTTATAAGTGAGAACATGCAGTGTTTGGTTTTCTGTTTTTGAGTTAGTTCACTTAGGATAATGTTCTGCAATTCCATCCAAGTTGCTGCAAAAGACATTCTTCAATCGCTTGATAGGCAAATCATTTTATGGTGTATATAGACCACATTTTCATTATCAACTGATAAGTTGATGGGCATTTAAGTTGATTACACGTCTTTGCTATTGTGAATTGTGCTGCAATAAACATGCGGTGCAGGTGTCTTTTTTATGTAATGAGCTCTGTTTCTTTGGATAGATACCTGGTAGTTGGATTGTAGGATAAACTAGTAGATTTAGTTGACTGAGAAATCTCCATATTAATTTTCATAGAGATTGTACTAATTTATACTTCCACCAACAGTGTATAAACATTCCCTTTTCTCTGCATTGATGTCAGCATCTATTGTTTTTTGATTTTTTATAAATGGCAGCCCTTACTGGTGTAATATGGTATTTTGGTGTGGTTTTAATTTGAATTTCCCTGATGATTAGTGACTGAGTATTTTTTATATGTTTGTTGACTACTTGCATATCTTCTTTTGAGAGATATCTGTTCATGTTATTTGCTCACTTCTCAATGGGGATATTTGCTTTTTCCTTGCTGATTTGAGTTGTTTGTAGATTCTGCATATTAGTTCTTATCAGCTGTACAGTCTGATAATTTCTTCTCCCATTCTGTAGATTGCCTATTTGCTCTCTGGGTTATTTCTTTTTCTTTTTCTTTTTTTTTTTTTGAGTTGTGGTCTCACTCTTTCAACCAGAATGGAGTGCAGTGGCCACACCTGGTTTTTGTCTAGGATGTTTATGTTTTCAGGTCTAACATTGAAGTCTTTAATCCATCTTGAGTCAATTTTTGTATATGGGGAGAGAGAAGGATCAAGTTTCATTGTTCTGCATGTAGTAATCCACATTTCCCAGCACCATTTCTTGAATGGGATGTCTTTTTTCCATTGTATGTTTTTGCCTGCTTTGTTAAAGCTCAACTTCTTTCAGGCATTTGGGTTTATTTCTAGATTCTCTATTTTGTTCCATTCGTTCCACTGGTCAATGTGTCTGCTCTTGTAACAGTACCATGCTGATTTGGTTACTACAGCCTTGTAGTGTAGTTTGAAGTCTGGAAATGTGATGCCTCCAACTGTATTCATTTTGCTAGGAATTGCTTTGGCTATTCTGGCTCATTGTAGGTTCCATATGAATTTTAGGGTAGGTTTTCTAATTCTGTAAAAAATGAGATTGGTAATTTGATAGAGATTGCATTGACACTGTGGGTTCCTTTTGATAATATGGTCATTTTATAATGTGTAGTCTTCTAATCTTTGAGCATGGAATGTTTCTTCATTTGCCTGTGTCCTCTACAGTTTCTTTCAACAGCGTGTTGTAGTTCTCCTTGTAGAGAATTTTACTCCTTGATTAAATATGTTCCTATGAATTTGAGCTCCTTGTTTTCTTTTTTAAATGGAATTCAATTCTTGATTTGATTCTCAGCTTGGTCACTATTGGTGTATAGCACTGCTACAGATTCGTACATGCTGATTTTGTATCCTGACTCTTTACTGAATTCATCTATCTAGTGTAGGTGTCTGTAGGATTCTCTAAGCATAGAATCATATCATCAGCATACAGACATAGTTGGATTTCATCTTTTCTATATCTTTATTTCATTCTTGCCTGATTGCTCTGGCTAGGATTTCCAGTACTGTGTTGACTAGGAGTGGTGAAAGTAGGCATCCATGACTTGTTCTGAGTGGGGTTGCTTTCAACTTTTCTCTGCTGTAGGTTTGTTGTGTATGGCTTTTATTATTTTGGGGAATATTCCCTCTATGCCTATTTTGTAGAGGATTTTTATTATGAAGGGAAGTTGGATTTTATCCAGTGTTTTTCTGAATTTATTGAAATTATCATATGATTTTTGTGTTTTATTTTGTTATGTAGTGGATCACATTTACTGACTTGTGTATGCTGAATCACATTTGCTTCCCTGGGATAAAACACATTTGGTCATTGTGTATTTTTTTTAATGTGCTGCTTAAATCAGTTTGCTAATATTTTGTTGAGGATTTTGGCATCTTTGCTCATAAAGGATATTATTTTGTAATTTTCTTTTTTTATGTTGTCTTTTCCTGACTTGGTATCAGAATGATACTGGCTTCATAGTTTAAGTTAGGGTGGATTCCCTCCTGTTCAATGCTGTGGAATATCTTCAGTAAAATTGGCATCAGTTCTCCATTGAAGTTCTAGTAGAATTCAGCTGTGAGTCCTTCAGGTACTGGCCTTTTAATTTCTTTGCAAGGAGACTTTTAATTACAGTTTTCAGTCTCATTACTAGCTATTGATCTGTTTAGGGTTTCTCTTTCTTCCTGCTTCAAAGTCAGGAGGGTTGTATATTTCCAATGATTTATCCATTTTTCTAGATTGTTTAGTTTGTTCACATATAATCGCCTCACATGATCTTTGAGTTTGCATTGTTTCAGTGTCATGTCTCTATTTTTATTTCTAATTAAGCTTTTGAATCTTCTCTCTTCATTTCTTAATTAATGTAGTCAATAGTCTATCTATTTTGTTTATCTTTTTAAAGAACCAACTTTTGGTTCATTGATCTTTTGTATGATTATTTTGCTAAATTTCAGTTTCATTGAGTTCTGCTCTGGTCTTCATTTTTTTTCTTCTGCTGCCTTGGGGTTGGTTTGTTTGTATTTTTTTCTTTTCTTTTCTTTTTTTTTTTTTTTGAGTTGGAGTCTCACTCTGTCACCCAGACTGGAGTGCAGTGGCCGCTTCAGGCCACCGCAGCCTCGACCTGCTGGGCTCCGGCGATCCTTCCGCCTCAGCCTTTCAAATAGCCAGAATTACAGGCATGCGCTACCACGCCCAGCTGATTTTTTGATTTATTGTAGAGATGAGGTCTCGCTGCCCAGGTGGGTCTGGAACCTACGGGCTCAGGCAATTCACTCACCTCTGCCTCCCAAAGGCGCGGGATTACAGGCTGAGCCACTGAGTCCGGCTTTGTTTGTATTTTTCTAGTTCCTTGAAGTGTGATGTTAGGTTGTTGATATGCAATTTTCCAGTCTTATAGATTTAGTCCTTTAGTGCCATGAGTTTTCCTATGAGCACAGATTTGGCCATGTCTCAGAAGTTTAATAACTTGTTTCATGCTGTCATTCACTTTGAGCAATTTTAAATATACATCTTGGTTTCAATTTTGACCCAAGGGTCATTCAGGAGTTGATTGTTTAACTTCTATGATTTCGTTTGGTTTCAGAATTCTTTTTGGAATTAATTTCTAATCTTATTCCATTGTGGTCTGAAAAGGTGCTTGATATAATTTTGATTGTTTTGAATTTTTTGAGATTTGATTTGTGGCCTAACATAAGGTCTATCTTGGAGAAAGTTTCATGTGCTGATGAAAAAAATGTATATTCTTTAGTTTTGGAATGGAATGTTCATTAATTGTCTGTGAGAACTAGCTGCTCTAAGATACAAGTTAACTACAATCTTGCTTTTTTGACTTTCTGCTTTAATGATGTGTCTACTGATGGCAGTAGAGTGTTGAAGTCCCTCAGTATTACTGTATTGCTGTCTATCTTATTTTTGAGTAGAATTTGTTTTATAAAGCTGAGGGCTCTGGTGTTAGGCACCTATATATTATAAATTGTTATATGCTCTCTTTGGACTGATCTTTTAGTCATTATATAATAACCATCTTTGGTTTTTTTTCCATTGTCAATTTAAAGTCTGTTTTATCTGATGAGAATGGCTACTACTGTTCATTTTTGACTTCCATTTGTGTGGAATATTGTCCCCCAACCTTTTACCTTAAGTCTATAGGCGTGTTTGTAAAATAAGAAGGTCTCTTGAAGGTAGCAGAAATGTGTTTTTGTTGTTTTAATCCATTCTTCCAGTCTATACAATTTTAGAGAGGCATTGAGACCATTTATATTCAGAGTTAATAAAAAAATGATATGCAAGGTATTCCTTCATTCATCTTACTGGCTGTTATCTGATTGCTCTATCTATCTATTTATTTATTTTCTTTTGTGTTGGTGTTTCATAACGCCTGTGGACTTTCTGGTTTCCAGCATTTCTCTACTAGACTATTTCAACCTTTTGTTTCAATATTTAGAACTTCTTTGAGTATTTATTGTACAGCCAGTCTAGTGGTGACAAATACCCTGTGTTTGCTAGTATGGGAGAGACTTCATTTCTTCTTCATTCTGAAAGTTAGTGTCATTGGTTGATTGTTACTCTGTTTGAGGAGTTTGGAGACAGGGTGCCAATCCCTTCTGGCTTGTAGTATTTCTTCTGGGAAGTCTGGTGTTA
>NW_007142776.1:0-3728 GCF_000164805.1 Carlito syrichta | reverse complement strand
TTTTTTCCATTGTATGTTTTTGCCTGCTTTGTTAAAGCTCAACTTCTTTCAGGCATTTGGGTTTATTTCTAGATTCTCTATTTTGTTCCATTGGTTCCACTGGTCAATGTGTCTGCTCTTGTAACAGTACCATGCTGATTTGGTTACTACAGCCTTGTAGTGTAGTTTGAAGTCTGGAAATGTGATGCCTCCAACTGTATTCATTTTGCTAGGAATTGCTTTGGCTATTCTGGCTCATTGTAGGTTCCATATGAATTTTAGGGTAGTTTTTCTAATTCTGTAAAAAATGAGATTGGTAATTTGATAGAGATTGCATTGACACTGTGGGTTCCTTTTGATAATATGGTCATTTTATAATGTGTAGTCTTCTAATCTTTGAGCATGGAATGTTTCTTCATTTGCCTGTGTCCTCTACAGTTTCTTTCAACAGCGTGTTGTAGTTCTCCTTGTAGAGAATTTTACTCCTTGATTAAATATGTTCCTATGAATTTGAGCTCCTTGTTTTCTTTTTTAAATGGAATTCAATTCTTGATTTGATTCTCAGCTTGGTCACTATTGGTGTATAGCACTGCTACAGATTCGTACATGCTGATTTTGTATCCTGACTCTTTACTGAATTCATCTATCTAGTGTAGGTGTCTGTAGGATTCTCTAAGCATAGAATCATATCATCAGCATACAGACATAGTTGGATTTCATCTTTTCTATATCTTTATTTCATTCTTGCCTGATTGCTCTGGCTAGGATTTCCAGTACTGTGTTGACTAGGAGTGGTGAAAGTAGGCATCCATGACTTGTTCTGAGTGGGGTTGCTTTCAACTTTTCTCTGCTGTAGGTTTGTTGTGTATGGCTTTTATTATTTTGGGGAATATTCCCTCTATGCCTATTTTGTAGAGGATTTTTATTATGAAGGGAAGTTGGATTTTATCCAGTGTTTTTCTGAATTTATTGAAATTATCATATGATTTTTGTGTTTTATTTTGTTATGTAGTGGATCACATTTACTGACTTGTGTATGCTGAATCACATTTGCTTCCCTGGGATAAAACACATTTGGTCATTGTGTATTTTTTTTAATGTGCTGCTTAAATCAGTTTGCTAATATTTTGTTGAGGATTTTGGCATCTTTGCTCATAAAGGATATTATTTTGTAATTTTCTTTTTTTATGTTGTCTTTTCCTGACTTGGTATCAGAATGATACTGGCTTCATAGTTTAAGTTAGGGTGGATTCCCTCCTGTTCAATGCTGTGGAATATCTTCAGTAAAATTGGCATCAGTTCTCCATTGAAGTTCTAGTAGAATTCAGCTGTGAGTCCTTCAGGTACTGGCCTTTTAATTTCTTTGCAAGGAGACTTTTAATTACAGTTTTCAGTCTCATTACTAGCTATTGATCTGTTTAGGGTTTCTCTTTCTTCCTGCTTCAAAGTCAGGAGGGTTGTATATTTCCAATGATTTATCCATTTTTCTAGATTGTTTAGTTTGTTCACATATAATCGCCTCACATGATCTTTGAGTTTGCATTGTTTCAGTGTCATGTCTCTATTTTTATTTCTAATTAAGCTTTTGAATCTTCTCTCTTCATTTCTTAATTAATGTAGTCAATAGTCTATCTATTTTGTTTATCTTTTTAAAGAACCAACTTTTGGTTCATTGATCTTTTGTATGATTATTTTGCTAAATTTCAGTTTCATTGAGTTCTGCTCTGGTCTTCATTTTTTTTCTTCTGCTGCCTTGGGGTTGGTTTGTTTGTATTTTTTTCTTTTCTTTTCTTTTTTTTTTTTTTTGAGTTGGAGTCTCACTCTGTCACCCAGACTGGAGTGCAGTGGCCGCTTCAGGCCACCGCAGCCTCGACCTGCTGGGCTCCGGCGATCCTTCCGCCTCAGCCTTTCAAATAGCCAGAATTACAGGCATGCGCTACCACGCCCAGCTGATTTTTTGATTTATTGTAGAGATGAGGTCTCGCTGCCCAGGTGGGTCTGGAACCTACGGGCTCAGGCAATTCACTCACCTCTGCCTCCCAAAGGCGCGGGATTACAGGCTGAGCCACTGAGTCCGGCTTTGTTTGTATTTTTCTAGTTCCTTGAAGTGTGATGTTAGGTTGTTGATATGCAATTTTCCAGTCTTATAGATTTAGTCCTTTAGTGCCATGAGTTTTCCTATGAGCACAGATTTGGCCATGTCTCAGAAGTTTAATAACTTGTTTCATGCTGTCATTCACTTTGAGCAATTTTAAATATACATCTTGGTTTCAATTTTGACCCAAGGGTCATTCAGGAGTTGATTGTTTAACTTCTATGATTTCGTTTGGTTTCAGAATTCTTTTTGGAATTAATTTCTAATCTTATTCCACTGTGGTCTGAAAAGGTGCTTGATATAATTTTGATTGTTTTGAATTTGTTGAGAATTGATTTGTGGCCTAACATAAGGTCTATCTTGGAGAAAGTTTCATGTGCTGATGAAAAAAATGTATATTCTTTAGTTTTGGAATGGAATGTTCATTAAATGTCTGTGAGAACTAGCTGCTCTAAGATACAAGTTAACTACAATCTTGCTTTTTTGACTTTCTGCTTTAATGATGTGTCTACTGATGGCAGTAGAGTGTTGAAGTCCCTCAGTATTATTGTATTGCTGTCTATCTTATTTTTGAGTAGAATTTGTTTTATAAAGCTGAGGGCTCTGGTGTTAGGCACCTATATATTATAAATTGTTATATGTTCTCTTTGGATTGATCTTTTAGTCATTATATAATAACCATCTTTGGTTTTTTTTCCATTGTCAATTTAACGTCTGTTTTATCTGATGAGAATGGCTACTACTGTTCATTTTTGACTTCCATTTGTGTGGAATATTGTCCCCCAACCTTTTACCTTAAGTCTATAGGCGTGTTTGTAAAATAAGAAGGTCTCTTGAAGGTAGCAGAAATGTGTTTTTGTTGTTTTAATCCATTCTTCCAGTCTATACAATTTTAGAGAGGCATTGAGACCATTTATATTCAGAGTTAATAAAAAAATGATATGCAAGGTATTCCTTCATTCATCTTACTGGCTGTTATCTGATTGCTCTATCTATCTATTTATTTATTTTCTTTTGTGTTGGTGTTTCATAACGCCTGTGGACTTTCTGGTTTCCAGCATTTCTCTACTAGACTATTTCAACCTTTTGTTTCAATATTTAGAACTTCTTTGAGTATTTATTGTACAGCCAGTCTAGTGGTGACAAATACCCTGTGTTTGCTAGTATGGGAGAGACTTCATTTCTTCTTCATTCTGAAAGTTAGTGTCATTGGCTGATTGTTATTCAGTTTGAGGAGTTTGGAGATAGGGTGCCAATCCCTTCTGGCTTGTAGTATTTCTTCTGGGAAGTCTGGTGTTAGTCTGATGGGTTTTCTTTAGTAAGTCATTTGATGTTTTTGTCTCAGTGCTCTTAAAATGTTTTCCTTGACATAAATATTGCATAACAAGATGATTATTTGCCTTCGGAATGAACTTTTTGTAAAGTATCTTCTGTGAGTTCTTTGGGCTTATTGATCTTGATATTTAGATCTCTGGCAAGACCAGGGATGTTTTTCTCCATTATTCCCTTAAACAGGTTCTCCTCAGCAACACATATGATTCTCTTTTCTTTTCTTCCTCAGCAACACATATGATTCTCACATGGAGGTTTTACATAATCTTGAATTTTCTTGCACACTTTGTTCCATTCTCTTGATTTGGGGTTTTGTACTGTT
>NW_007142775.1:0-5433 GCF_000164805.1 Carlito syrichta | reverse complement strand
AAGTTAGTGTCATTGGCTGATTGTTACTCTGTTTGAGGAGTTTGGAGATAGGGTGCCAATCCCTTCTGGCTTGTAGTATTTCTTCTGGGAAGTCTGGTGTTAGTCTGATGGGTTTTCTTTAGTAAGTCATTTGATGTTTTTGTCTCAGTGCTCTTAAAATGTTTTCCTTGACATAAATATTGCATAACAAGATGATTATTTGCCTTCGGAATGAACTTTTTGTAAAGTATCTTCTGTGAGTTCTTTGGGCTTATTGATCTTGATATTTAGATCTCTGGCAAGACCAGGGATGTTTTTCTCCATTATTCCCTTAAACAGGTTCTCCAAACCTGTTGCTTTCTTTTCTTCCTCAGCAACACATATGATTCTCAACATGGAGGTTTTACATAATCTTGAATTTCTTGCACACTTTGTTCCATTCTCTTGATTTGGGGTTTTGTACTGTTGTTTGGGTATTTATAGGCTTTGTCTTCAAGTTCTAAGATCCTTTCTTCTGCTAGTCCTAGTACAGTGTTAAAACTTTCCACTGTATTTTGTACTTCCCTTAATGATACTTTCATTTCTAGAATTAAAGCTCTTGTGCTTAAGATGTCTATCTCTTTGAAGAATTTTTCAATCATATCTTTTATGGTTTAAAAAAGTTTTTGTTGGTTTTAAATATCTCCTGAAGTTTGCTGATCAATTTTTTAACTCCCTTTAAATTCTAAATCTGGAATTTCAAAAATAATATTTTGATTAGGGTTTGTTGCAAAAGAGATGGCATGGTCCCTGGATGTATTAAAGTACTCTGTTTTTTCATATTCTCAGAATTATTTTCTGGTTCTTTTTCATTTGAATAGACTATTTCTGATTTATGGTTAGAGGGTGCTGACATAGGCACTGGGGGATCCCTTTATTATGTATAGTTTTGATGTGGTGAGTTTCTCAGTTGCCCGCTGTGGCCATCCCTTACTGGTTACCTGCACTGGCTCACGGCCTCCTGACTTCTCAGAATGGCTTGGAAAGTGGTGTTAACTGCGGTTTGAGATCAGGTCTTTCCACAAGTTGAGGTATTATGTCTGATGTGAGCCTATAATGCTGACCTTCAGCCAGGAGGTGGTGCTTGTAGGGGAAAGTCAGCTGGCATGGTGGCTGTTGACTTTCTCCTTGGTTTGTATTGTTTCAAGCAAGTACCAAGTCAACCTAGGTGGAGGGCAAGACTCTGGGGATTACCCAAGTTCTCTGTCTGTTTTCAGCTTTCGATGGGATTGCAGGGCATGTGGGAGGGAACTTGAGTACCCTGCAAGAGTGGACACTTAGCTCTTCCAGTGGGGACTAGGAGGGAGTCCCAGGCCACTGGAGCAATGCTATTGTTCAGGGTGGGCACCAGCAAGTTTACACAGGAAGTGAGGTTGCTGCTAAGGCAGCAAATACCATTCAGCCCTTTTTTTAATTTTACCTTGGCCTCAGGTAGTTTTCTTTGTGAATGTCAAAGTTCAGCAGGCCTCAGGGCCTCAGGTGTTTTCAAGCAACCTCACCCAGCCAGGAATTGTCTGCAGCTATGAAGTTTTCCCTTGGGGCATATATCCCCTCCATGGCCAGTTAGAATGCAGCCATACCACCCACAAGCGCTGAGGGTCTCCTTGCTCTCTTCTGGACTCATCAGTGCAAGTCTTATTACTCAGGTTCCTTAAGGAAAGAGAAGTCCTGCAGCATGAGGGGCACAAAGTGATGAGGATGCAGCTGCCTCCTTCTGGGCTGAAGTTGTACCATCCTGCTTAGGGACTGACACAGATGGTATTCTAACTGCAGAGATTACAAAAGGTGCCCAGCACCTCTGATAATTTGCATATCACCTCACTTAAGCCTTCTTAATGCCTTCCGAAGGAGGCTTCTCTTTCTCCCCACTTCATTTGACAAACGATGAAACAGCCTAGAGAAGTTCAGTGCCTTTTCGGAGTCTACGTGGGGCACTTAATAGGTGACAGGGTGAGAGTCCACCCTAGGCAGGCAGCTGGAATGCCAAACTTGTCCTCTGTACAATGTGTTCTTGGGCTTAATCTCTTAAGCAGTATGTTTTCCACACACGGACAGCTTCTGATGAGGTTGTCAGAGAAACAAGTGTAATGAAAAGGCACTTGCTTGCCTAGCACACTTCTCCTGAAAGCGGTCCTTGTGGCTCTTCACGTAGTGCTGAGAATTCTCTGCCCAGCCTCAGCTCAGCTCTTCCTCCCAGGGCCTGGTCTGTGGGAAAGCTGTACCTTCCCCACACTGGGCCACTCGTTCACCTCCGTTCCTTGCTAAAGTTTTTACACCACTTGCCACTTGGCCCAGTTTCCCTGGGCTGACTACCTACGGTCGTGGTCCAGACCCTTCACCTCTTGGCATCTGTGGCTTTCTGCATGCCCAGGCACACTTCATTCAGTCAACATATCTGCCCATGCCCCTGCTGCTTTCCCTAACACTCTTCCCCCTTCCCATCCCAACACTCCCTCAGCTCTTGACTGCTATGGCCACCTCAGGTGCAGTCTGGGGGTTTCCTCTTATGACACCCAGAGCTGTGTTTGCCAGTGATTCAGTTGGCAACCTATTGGCTAAAGATAATACCATGGCCTAATAGGGACTAATTTTTATTGTAGCACCAATAAAAGTTGCTGCTGGGCTATAGCACATGGAGCACGCTGCCATCCCCTCTCACACAAGGACATAAGAGTTGTGTTGGAGGGCTGGGCTTATGCATCTAAGCTAGTTCCCAATGGGTGGCAGGAAACAGTGGCCACCCCTTCCTCTCCTTGCTAGCTAGGTGCAAGCTCAGAGCAGCACTCCTGCCACATCCCCTGCTGGCTGTAACCTGCTCTGTTTTCCCTCTTTGCAGATCCAGACCTTGTCCCAGAAGAAGGTGGAGAGTAAGTCTGCATGGGGCATTTAGTAACAGTCCTGGCTGTTGTCTTGGGCTTTTCTCTTCCTTTCCTCTCCCCAACCAATTGATAGGTGAAGGATTGGTGACAGCAGCCTGTGGGATATGTGGTATCAGCTGGGTGAGGGAGGGAACTTTTGGGACAGACAGGCTGTCTTCCCAGTGCTGCTGGCAGGGCTTCTTACCTGGCTTGCTTCTCTGTCTGGGATGGAGGCCATGGGGAGGACTGAGGCTCTTGGATGCGGCGACTTATGGAGCAGGGTTCCTGAGTGGGCTTTTCTCATTCATCATGGCAATAGTAAGTCCTCAGAGTGGGTGGTGATCTTCAGCTTGTTCAATTGTGTAGCGGGTTGACACCACAGCCGTGTAATGTGGCCTCTTTGGCATATTCCCTCTCTCCTCCTGGAGACTCTGGTGTGGGGGTGCAGGCATATGTTGTCATAGAATGGCAGTGCAGGCATATAGAGGTGGCCAGCAACACACAGGAGACTGCTGCTGCTTGGAGGACCCGGGGAGCCCCTTTAAGAAGACTAGCCCTTTCTGCTCAATCCTAGGTCCCCTCTCCTATGCCTTAGCCTCACTTCTTCCTTCTCATGAGAGCTCACATCTCTTCTCTTGACCTAACCCGGGGCTAGACATGTCTTTCCCAGCCTTGCAGCAAGTTCAGAGAGACACTACTGCTGAGACCCTCAACTTTCAGAGGTCTGGATTTGGAACACTGTCATTAAGAACAGCAGAGTGCCCACTCGTCCCCAAGCTCTTCAGATTCATTGCCTCATGACATTGGCCTCAGGATTGATGTGGAAGGGGAGGTGGTTATTATGAATTTCTAGGTGAGGAGAATGAGGCTTTGAGGGTTTGAGAACTGCCATCTCCTGCACAACCAGCAGAGTTGGCCTGTGGATTCTGATCTTCCTGTTCCAGGCTCTGAGGTTGTGGCTAATACTCCATCCTGCCTCTCTCTTCTGTAAAGAGGAACTCACTGGAGGGCTCATTGCCTCTAGCCAGCATCACCTGGCTCCTCCACTTTACATCAGGGATGGGATCCAGGGCACTGGAGCCACTAACTGTTCATCCTCTCTTCAGGGATCCCAAAGGAACCAATTGCTACAAACATGGAGGAGGACACTACTGAAGATGGTGGGCACTTCTTTTCTATCCTGGGTGTCCACAGCAGACAAGAAATGTGCTGCCCTCATTGTTGTAGACTTTGTCTCTACTTTCCTGAATCGGGACCCCTAAAACTGGGCTGGAGGGAGTTAAGGACACACAATACTATTTCAGAAGCACAGCATCTTCTGTGTATGTTACACACAGGCACTAACATGCAAACTACTGTCTCTGTGCTGGGGAAACCCAGGTTCAGAGAGGATTGATGATTTGCTTAGGTTCATAGCACTAGCAGGTAGCTGATCCAGAGTTTATAAAAACATTTGGTTCAAAGCCACCACTTCCTATCACATGAGACAACCCAGAGCAGTGGGAGAACTCACTGTGCTGATGAGAATGAGGCCTTTGCTGTTTTATTCTGCACTGTCAGTGTGCTGCAGACAGATCACGCCTAGCCCAGCTAAGGTGCAGGAGTCCACCTGACTCCCTTCTCAGTTCACTGGGGACCTGCCGTTTCATTCACCCAACTCAGTGACTGATAGGGAGAGATTCACAGAGGTCTCAACCAGATGTAGCAAAGAAATGGAAAGTAAAGTGAAACATATGGACCTGCGCCCTGACTAAAGGAGCTCCATGGACAGTCAGGGAGAGGAGGGTCCTGGGAAAGATGGGGGTGCTGACTGGGAACGTGCTTGCCAGGGCCTGCCTGTTTCCACAAAACTGCTATTTGACAATTCTAGACACACCAGGAAAAAGGTTGACTGTGTCCTCAAAGAGTTCCTCAGGGGGAAACTATTCTATGCACTTTGAAAAGAAAAAACAATAGTGTAAGAGGGTGTCCAGTGAGAAGTAGGTCTCCCCCCTGGCCAGCTCTCCAACTTCCTTCCTCTCCAGAAGTTCCACTATGGATGGTTCTCATGTGCCCCTGCATCATACACGAGGACATGGGCAAACACAAGGACATGTCTGTTCCCATCCTTCTCCTTTCCCAAATGGGAACACCCTGCACACACTGTTCTGCAGTTGGTTACATTGTCAACATACTTGGAAGAGAATTTCCCATTCCTTGATGTAGAACTGCTTTATGATTTCTCGAGGACTTGCAGTCTCCATGGAATGGATGAACTCAGACTTACTTAACTAGTCCTATACTACCCATCCCCAAGTGCATTTAACCTCAACACAGAAGTGTATGATTAGAATGACACATAACTTGAGGGAAGGTATCTATTGAGTGCTGCTAGATCCTCAAGCGGGATGAACCAAATCCTCAAATGGATTGAGGAGTTCTAGAGTGGAGGGGTCTGAGATGGTGACTCAGCAAGACCTTGCCTTGCCCCTGTTGCTGTGGAGGTTCCACTTGCTTGTCACTGTGCGGTGCCTCTTCATGGGCTGAGGTCCCGCTTCTCTTATCAGACTGGCAGGCA
>NW_007142774.1:0-724 GCF_000164805.1 Carlito syrichta | reverse complement strand
GGATCCTTCCACTGCAGCCTTCCAAGTGTCCAGATGGACAGGAGTGAGCCACCACACTCGGCTCATTTTTTGACTTCTTGTAGAGACAAGGTCTCGCCAAGGTTCCCAGGCGAGTCCCGAACCAAGGGGTTCAGGCCATTCTCTTGCCTCGGCCTCCCAGAGCACCATGATTACAGGTGTGAGCCCCCATGCCCCGCCTCAACTCCCCTCTTGGGGCCCCACTGTGAGGACCGCTCTCTTATAATGACCTGGGACCCCAGAGAGGGCGACTGACATTGGTAGCTGAGCCCTTCCTGGTAGGAGTGCCTGACTAAGGGGTGTGTCTTAACTGGCTGCCTTCCCCTCCTACCGTGTCATTCCTCAGGGTGAAGCTGCTTCCTCCTCTCAGGTACCACCTCGGGAGAAAAAAAGGGCATGACTCTCAAAAGTTTGGGGGGGTGGGGACAGCCTGGTCATTCACGCCTGTCTCCTTGGCACTTGGGTAGGCCAAAACGGGAAAACGGCCCTAGTCTGGGAACTCGAGACCAGGCTGGACACCATAGCAAGCCCTCACCTCAACCCCAAGCTAAACCCAGAAAACTTTGGGTGAGGGCAGGTCTTGCCGGGAGGATTTCCTATGGCACAGAGTTCAAGACCAGGCAGGAACACCAGGATGTAGACCAAATTGTAGCAGTTTGGGAGGCCCAGGCTGAGAGGATGGCCCTAGTTGTGTGGTTTGAGAGCA
>NW_007142773.1:0-778 GCF_000164805.1 Carlito syrichta | reverse complement strand
TCCCAGTACCTGAAGAAGAGCACCTGCCCCTATAGGAAAGTTACTGCACTTCATTTAGAGCCATTGCTCATGAGGGAGACCCAGTTCTGAGTCTTACTAATTTTTAAAAATTAGTAAGGCCTGGTGGCACATGCCTATAATTCCAGCTACTCAGGAGGCTAAGGCAGGGGAATCACTTGAGCCTGGACATTTGGGGCTGCAGTGAGCTGTGATCCAGCTATTATTTTTATACCTTCATAAAGTTGAAACATTTAAGTCGAGCCCTCCCACCAAGGGATCTCTGGTATCATCCAAAGTATCAAATAAGTCAGAGAAGAGTCAGTATCCAACAACAGCCTTCACCAGAGGGCTAATGCTCTGTGTCCTCCTCATTGTAACTGTAGAATATCTGAATGGTTCTCAATCTTGTTTGTGAATAACAAGGCTTCTTTCTGAAAGGATGGACTGAGAGCAGGAAGTCATTTTTATCTTGTTCCTAAACCCTAACACAATGATGGGTAAGTAGAAACTGTGTCCTGGAAGAATGCATTCTTTAGGTAAAGATTAACTTTGTCGACTTTGTCTTCCTAGAAAACCAAATCTCTCAAGCATGACCAGTATCTGGCCCATTGTATAACTTCCTGAATGTGGTGAGATTTGTTACTCAGTGCCTGGTGACCAGGACAGCCCCTCAGGATCTCCAAGACATTCACAGGTGGTCAACAAGGAAGTCATGGCAGTCATGTCTACCTGACATCTCCAGGGGAAAGAATTTAAACTGGGCCTCAGGGGACTACGA
>NW_007142772.1:0-781 GCF_000164805.1 Carlito syrichta | reverse complement strand
AAATCAAGTTCAGAGGACTAATTTCAGTATGGTGAGACCAGATTTAATAATGAAACTTCTTTTTAACCACAAACAGACTTGATGCAAAGAATTTTTACCTTCCCACCTCCCCTGTCTCTCAACATACACAACTAAAAATCTTAAATAGAAAAAGAGAAAACAATTATCAATTAAATTCAGTATGTGACTAATCTGTACACTCTTCTGATGACATTAAAACATTCTATAAATTCTACCACAGGACTAACAAGAAACACATTGCTAAACATTGGGTAGCCAGGTGAGCCAACAGTATTAATAATGCAGTACCACTAGGTATGCTACCAGGCTCTATCAACAACTAAGATAAATACTGAAGAGCACACTCCCCCAAGATGACATTCACTCAAGGCTGGAGAGGGGTAACCACCTTGCCTCAAACTGAAACAAAATTCAAACAAGCTTACCAAGCAGAACCAAAGAGTAGAAGCAATATCCCTTGTGTCAACTATTTGCAAAAGCACATGTACTCTTTTATTAGAGATCAATGAAAACCAACAACTGTGCTAAAAAAAAAATTTCTCAAGTACCAGATACTAGGCTCTGCAATAATAATTCAGACACACACATGGGTAAGATGATCTCACACACCATTTAAAAAGCTTAAAACTATTCTCAGTGTGACTTCACTGCTGAAAAGGTAAACACTACCCATCCAAAAGTACATGGGCTGCTCTTAGATCTTAGTACAAGGGAGTAAATGAGCCCAGGCACAGTCCAACCAGAGTCTATATTCAGATTA
>NW_007142771.1:0-888 GCF_000164805.1 Carlito syrichta | reverse complement strand
GGCTCTATCAACAACTAAGATAAATACTGAAGAGCACACTCCCCCAAGATGACATTCACTCAAGGCTGGAGAGGGGTAACCACCTTGCCTCAAACTGAAACAAAATTCAAACAAGCTTACCAAGCAGAACCAAAGAGTAGAAGCAATATCCCATGTGTCAACTATTTGCAAAAGCACATGTACACTTTTATTAGAGATCAATGAAAACCAACAACTGTGCTAAAAAAAAATTTCTCAAGTACTAGATACTAGGCTCTGCAATAATAATTCGGACACACACATGGGTAAGATGATCTCACACATCATTTAAAAAGCTTAAAACTATTCTCAGTGTGACCTCACTGCTGAAAAGGTAAACACTACCCATCCTAAAGTATATGGACTGCTCTTAGATCTTAGTACAAGGGAGTAAATGAGCCCAGGCACAGTCCAACCAGAGAGTCTATATTCAAATTAGACTGTTCCAAAGTATGACATACTTTGGTGACATTTCTGGAAATTAGGTCTCAAGAAAAATGATGGAAGGAGTTAGGAATATTTGGGCTGGAGAAGAGGACTTTAAGGGCAGTGCCTGGCCATTAGTTGGATTAAGAAAGGTTTCCAAAGAAATACAGGATATGACAGGAACCTTCAAATATTTAAACAACTGTTATATGAAATATGACATTTTGCCTAGATTAAAAACAGAACTAGCATCAATAGATAAAAGTTTTCAATCACCAAAAACTGTCTAGCATCAACAGATAGAAGTTTTCAATCACCAAAAACTGTCTAGAAGAGAATGTCAGTGCCATTTTTCATGAAGTGGGAAGCTGGTTCTCTGAAGTCCCAAAGATTCTAGGAATGGTCTTGCAAAGTACCCTGGATGTCACTGCCTCCTCATGGTCC
>NW_007142770.1:0-800 GCF_000164805.1 Carlito syrichta | reverse complement strand
CTGTGAACATGATACTGCACTCTAGCATGGGCAACAGAGTAAGACTCCAACTCAAAAAAAAAAATTATTTTACAAAATTTTAAAATAAATCCTTTCAGATTCCCCCTAATGCCCCAACATTCCTCTTGAAATCCCCCAGACATTGCTATGCAGTGCACATGTGACAATGCTGGAAGGTCCCTAACTGCACCATTGGACATACTTAGATACTCTGGGACTATGAACAATCTAGATGACTGCCCTATGCTGGTACCAATTCCGACATACAGTGGAGGAAACACAGGACCCAGTGCTGGAAACAGGAATATGACGCTGAGCAGGAGGACAAATCCATTTATCCTATTTCAAAGTAAAAAAGCAAAATAAACCAGAGCTATGTCACTAGGGTGCCACAATCCCATCCCCTCCTCCTTCCTCTTCTCTATGCTATTAATAAATGAGTTTCCCAACCCCAAATAATTATTAGAATCTTCTCATTTGCCAGCTCCAACCACTGTTATTATACAGGGGGTGGCTTAATCCCCAGAATATACAAAATGATATACAAATACAATATGTAAACAGGGAGGGGGAGCCCAGAACAGCAGCCTGTACTCTTGCCTGCCTTACAGTTAGCTCAACTGTCCACCTGGAATGCCACTCCATTATCCTGCCCCAAGTGTCTCTGAGTAAGAAAAGGGAGACATCTGAAGGAAGATCTGCTTGGTGGGGTGAGGAGACCACCAGAAGTCCCTGCTACTCCCGAGAGGCAGCCTCCAAGAAACTAGATTTATGAACCTCTGGCTCTTTGATTTTCTGGA
>NW_007142769.1:0-747 GCF_000164805.1 Carlito syrichta | reverse complement strand
TACTCAGAGGGAAAATTCACAGTAGGTTGGAAGGTCCTCATCGTTTTAATGTGTACAAAATGAACTGAATACATTCTTAAAATGCAAATTCTGATTCAGAAGATTTGGAATTTGCCTGAGCTTCAGCACCTATTTTTTTTCATTCGGAAGGATCTCATTCTTACCCATGCTGGGTTGTAGTGGGATATTCACAGCTCACTGCAACCTCGATCTCCTGGCCCAAAGGTTGCTGGAACAAACTGGTATCAGGTACCAATGCACACAGGTACAACACAATATCCATGCTGAGATATATATGCCCCTAAAATAGTAAATTTTAATGTCAATCTAATAATAAATATGTCTTAGGCAGAAATCCATGTACAAGTATCTCCCAAGGTGTGTAATCTCAAAATCTGTACTTATATTGTTTGTTTTTAGCATCTGGAAGAGCAATTCTTTTCTAATAATTCTTTTTTTTTTTTTTGAGTTGGAGTCTAACTCTGTCACCCAGACTAGAGTGCAGTGACTGCTCCCGGCCACTGCAGACTCGACCTGCTGGGCTCCAGCGATACTTCCACCTCAGCTTTCCAAGTAGCTGGAACTACAGGCACCTACTACCACACCTGGCTAATTTTTTGATTTATTGTAGAGATGAGGCCTTGCCAAGTTGTCCATGCGGGTCTCGAACCTGCGGGCTCAGGCAATCCACTCACCTCAGCCTCCCAAGGCATGGGATTACAGGCTGAGCCAGCAAACGTGCTTAAT
>NW_007142768.1:0-2814 GCF_000164805.1 Carlito syrichta | reverse complement strand
AGGGAAGAAAGCAGAAAGTCTGGAATAAAGTCAACTATTCTCTTACCCAAGAAATAATTTTTTTCTGAAGAAATTGAATGAGAATAGCTCCAATTCCTATATAGTGAGGAATAATATTGAAAATAGAGAATTAATAAAATGTCTCTATATTCTTCTCTACGGCTTATAATGTGCAATCCTATTTATAAGTACTAGGCAGGTTGATTGGAAGTATGTTCTGTAGAAATGGATTAGCCCAAGAGAAAGATCCATAGATTTCCCTTTGTAAAGAGGCCAGCATGTTCTCTGATTCATTTCCAGTGAAACATGATGGTTTGAAAAAACTTGCCCATATATGCAGTGCTTCTGATAAGCTTTTCAGTACTTTATATAAAATATGATTAAATCTCCAAGGATCACCTGATGTTTGTGGAAAGCTTTCAAAATCAAAGACTGAGACTGAATTGGCTGCATGGTTGGCTACAATTATTGACCAAAAATAACAATACCTTGAATATGAAAAATTAATATTATTCTTATGTACAATAAGTTCAAAAGTAGGCATTTGAGAATGGGTATGATGATTCAGAGTCATCAGAAACATAGGCGTCTTCTATGAAAATAACAGAAAAACAATTTTATCAACCTAGAACTTAGCTTCTGACTGCAAATAACCTCCTGGTTCAAGATGACTACTGGAGCTCCAACCATCATGTCTAATTCCAAGCAGTAGGGAGGAAAGGGAGCAGAAGACAAAAAGATAGCCTTCAGTTGTTAACCCCCTTTAGTCAACTTCCTAGCGCCCCTACAAAATACTTCTGCTTATCTTTCTTTGGTCAGAACATAGTCATGTGAATATATTTACCTACAAAGGAGACTGGAAAATACAGTCAGCAGGACGAATATCTGTCCTTAAGGGCTCAGGCGATCCTTCTGTCTCAGCCTCCTAAGTAGCTGGGACTACAGGCATGCACCACCATACCCAGCTAAACATTTTATTTTATTTTTTGTAGAAACATGATCTTTCTATGTAGCCCAAGCTGGTTTTGAACACCTGGGTTCAAGTTACCTTCCTGCCTCAGCCTCCTAAAGTGCTGGGATTACAGACATGAGGTACCATGGATCATCCTCAGAAAGTCCTTAGTTTTGTTGGTTTTTTTTTGAGTTGGAGTCTCACTCTGTCGCCCAGACTGGAGTGCAGTGGCCATTCCCGGCCATTGCAGCCTCGACCTGCTGGGCTCCGGCGATCCTTCTGCCTCAGCCTTCCAAGTGGCCGGAATTACAGGCATGCGCTACCACGCCCGGCTGATTTTTTGATTTATTGTAGTGATGAGGTCTTGCTGCCCAGGCGGGTCTCAAACCCGCGGGCTCAGGCAATCCACTCACCTCAGCCTCCCAAAGGCGTGGGATTACAGGCTGAACCACCGAGCCCAACGCAGTCCTTAGTTTTTATCAGAGGAAATTACTTTGGATCCATAGAATGTTTTGCAGTTAACAAAATTATAGCAGCTATTATCTCCTTGACAGAGAAACCTAAAACTTTGTACAAGAGAGGATAAATACTAGAGGAAAATTTATGGCAACTATATGGACAATATTTACAAAGCCACAGTAATATATGAAAGGTTAATTGTACCAAAATTTGTGACATAACCACATTATGAGCATGGGAAAGAGAGATTTAGGAAGTAAATGGGGAATGTGAAATTGATAAAGCTAAAAAAAACAATTTAAGTCACGATTTAGAACAATGGGGTAAATATGAGGACAAAGAGATAAAAACAATTCAGTATAGTTGCCTCTGGGGAGTGGGACTCTTGAAGGAGATGAATGCTATAAGTTATCTCTGTTTTTCATGACAAGCATGCAGTGGCACCACTTGACTTCTACAACTATAAATCCATTATTATTATTAAAAAATTAGTCATCTATGCAGAAGAAAGTAAAACAAAGTGGTTCTGTAATGACAACCTCTGGGCAGCATTTGCAAAGACTGGGAAAAAATTAAGAGAGTGTATACCACTGTTTAAGCACAGTTTCGACATTCTTGTACTCAGATTCCATGTGTATTTCATACTCATTCTATTTGAAAAAGCTTTAATAAAGCAGGAAAATACCCAAAAAGAGGTTCATGCTTATCCAGGAGCAAAGCTGCTGCATCATAAGGGGACCGCCTTTGGCTAACAAGGGCTCTTCTCACTATCCCAAAGAAGAATTAGTTATAAAATAGGATCCTCTGCCTGGGGAGATGAAGACTAAGAAAAACATTATCAAAATGTATAGTCATGAAAACGTCATGCAAGAGTTGTGCCATGATAAATAAACATTGTGCTTGGGAGAAGCAAAAATAATAGAAGACAAGTGTATCATAATCCCCCCTCATCTTCTCAAATAGAAAAACTATTTTATAACTAAGAGAAATGTGATGAGGCAGTAGGGAGAGTGCCTTTAATCAACTCCATTAACTATGAAGCTGGGTTAGTGTAAATATCTGAAATACATCATCAAGAAACACTCAGTCTGTGAACCACTGATACATGCAATAATCCATAAATCCAATCTAAAAACTGTCATGTTGATAGAAAGATGTCAGTACACACAGTATTCATTCATTTTGCCACTGTTCTTTAAACTATACATATATACTTCTTATACTCATAGTATGATATATTTCCTACTTAAACAATTCTCGAGGTTCACTCCTGCAATATTTTGAGAATCTACTATTTCTACCTAACGTAGAAATCTACTATTTCTACCTAACGTACCTATGGATGTCACTAATGTTTGTTGAAAATCTACTGTACTGTAGCTTATATACATATACATACCTTC
>NW_007142767.1:0-734 GCF_000164805.1 Carlito syrichta | reverse complement strand
ATATACTTCTTATACTCATAGTATGAGATATTTCCTACTTAAACAGTTCTCGAGGTTCACTCCTGCAATATTTTGAGAATCTACTATTTCTACCTAACGTAGAAATCTACTATTTCTACCTAACGTACCTATGGATGTCACTAATGTTTGTTGAAAATCTACTGTACTGTAGCTTATATACATATACATACCTTCATATATATATACACACACATATATATATAATTATACATGATACTGAGAATAAAAATTGATTATTTGTCATTATTCTAAATTAAAAATTAGAAAAATGAGACTCAGAGAGGTGAAATAACTTTGCCCAATACCTAGATATGAACACAGATCTAATTGACTCCAAGATCCCTGCTCTTGATACTGCCATATCATGAATGATTCTGCTATTCTATTGTAAGAACATTTCTAAGAGGAAATACCAAAGGTATTTGGAGCTTTGTGCAGAACATTTTCAGAAAAGGCAGTAAAAGCTCTTATCCCTCAGAAATCTGGTGGAGATGGTGATTCTATCTGTATTGCTTCCTCAGAACCTACTTCAGCATAGCTTTTTCTTTCACCGTCTTTCATCCTTCTGGATAAATGTGTGTCTTGATGTTTTGAGAAAGTTCCATGTTAGAAGTCAACTTCATTAGTGATACAGAAACATTTGTCTTTCCTGGTGGGAAACTAAATGAGAAAAAATTGATCAATAACCAGAAAAAAAGTTAAAAATTACCACA
>NW_007142766.1:0-1052 GCF_000164805.1 Carlito syrichta | reverse complement strand
CAATGGTTGTTTAATATCTTCTTCTGAATCAGCATGGTATCTCCAGCCTATTTGGGAAATCTGAAAGAAGCCTGATCTTTTTACTAAGAAAAATGATACAACATGAAAAGTAAATGGCATGAACATGTATGATGAATACTTCTAATGGAAAAATTGCATTAAAAATGAATGTAGAGAAATTACCTGAATTACCATTTATACGTGCTATACATTTTCCTGAGCATCTGCACTCATATTGGGAAATCTGAAAAGAAACATGATCTATTTCCTGTAAATGGATGATGCAATATGCCAAAAAAATTTCATCTGTATAGACAATGGTTAATTGGGTATGGAAAAATTGAATTAGAAAATTAATTTTACCAGCAGACACATGAATAAGTGCTCAGTCTCACTAATAATCAGAGAAATGCAAATCAAAACCACATTGAGATACCACCTAACCCCAGAAAAAAATGACCATTATTAATATAACAAACAACAACAGATGCTGGTGAGGATGCAGAGAAATAGGAACGCTTCTCACTGCTGGTGGGAATACAAAATAGTGCAACTTCTTTGGAAGACAGTTTGGTGATTTCTGAAAGAACTATAAATTGACTTTCCATATGGTCCAGCAATTCCCCTGTTGGGAATATACCCAGAGGAACTCAAATCATTCTTCAAAAAAGATACTTGCGCACGTATGTTTGTTGCAGCTCTATTCACAATAGCAAAAATATGGAAAATACCATGCTGTCCATTGAAGCTGGACTGGATAAAAAATATATGGTACATATACAGAATGGAATATTATACAGCCGTAAAGAAGGGCAAACATATGGACTTTGCAGCAACTTGGACGGATTAGGAACAAATCATACACAGTGATTTATCACAGAAACAAAGATCAGAGTACCATATGTTCTCACTCATAAGGAGGCCTTGGACAATTGTCATAATACTATAAGAAAGGGATTGGCAGTAGTGGGAAACTGCGAGGGAAATGGAAGTGGGATTAGCAGTTCAGGAAAATTGCTTGGGGAGGGAGGGGTACACCTCAACAACAAAGG
>NW_007142765.1:7659-15630 GCF_000164805.1 Carlito syrichta | reverse complement strand
CAGGCTGAATTCACATAATTGCCCTAATCCCAGGTTGGATAAGGCTCTGTAATGTCATTTCCCCTGCAAAGTAGACTTTGTAAAGGAGAATTCTTGGGCATATCAAAGTGTTTACTTTTCCCCCTCCCTCAGCAAGTAACTTGAAGTAACTTGACAGTTTTTCCTTGGTTCATCACCATGAGAACCTGCGAGGGCTCCTGGGGGTAAAATCGATAACTACAATGGTCCTCAAAATATTGGGCCCTTAGTAGTTCCTTCTCATGAGATTCTACATTCACTTTTTAGCAATTCATTAAAATTACTATTTAGAGTTTTCTCTGTTTTATGGCTCCGGTGTCTTCTGTTCTAGCTAAGCTGACCTTGGCAGTGATTCTCTGTATTAGTCTCACAATTCTCCAGATTTCCACCTGGCAGTTTTCATTGTGACTTCAATTCTCTGAAAGATTTTTAGTGTATATATAAATGTCACTGTTCTTCTGTTTGTTAAAAAGAAATTTAAATCCAACTGCTATTAAACAAACTTAATGATATTGTTGCCTTTAATGAGATTTATCACTCCTTAAACTTAGGAATCTACCCACCTTAAACATTTTAAGAATTTTTAAAAATGTCTACATATATATATGTATATATATATATAAATGTGTATATATATATGTGTATATATATATTGAGTTAGAGTCTCACTCTGTCACCCAGACTGGAGTGCAGTGGCCGCTCCCACCCACCACAGCCTCAACCTGCTGGGCTTCAGCAATCCTTCCGCCTCAGACTTTCAAGTAGCTGAAACTACAGGTGAGCACTACCACGCTCAGCTATTTTTTTTATTTATTGTAGAAATGAGGTATCACCAAGTTGCCCTGGCAGGTCTCAAACCCGCGGGCTCAGGCAATCCACTCACCTCAGCCTCCCAAAGGCGCGGGATTACAAGCTGAGCCACCGAGCTCGGCTATAATTTTTAAATTAGTGCTGCACTCTATTCTATAGTAAGTAAATATGTATTTTCAGATTTCTCAATGAGTTTGTATTATGCATTAGTAAAACCAATCTGAATTACTGGCATAATTTGTCATGTTTAACATGTACAAGCCCATGATAAAAATTATTGCTATAAATATTTCTTAGTATGTAAATAAAAATTATATTGCTTAAAGTCTCATTGGCTTTTACTTGGCTGCTTTTTTTTGTTGTTTTTTGAGTTGGAGTCTCACTCTGTCGCCCAGACTGGAGTGCAGTCGCCGCTCCCGGCCACCACAGCCTCGACCTGCTGGGCTCCGGCGATCCTTCTACCTCAACCTTCCAAGTAGCTGGAATTACAGGCATGCACTACCACGCCCGGCTGAATTTTTGATTTATTGTAGAGATGAGGTCTCGCTACCCAGGTGGGTCTCGAACCCGTAGGCTCAGGCAATCCACTCAGCTCAGCCTCCCAAAAGCGCGGGATTACAGGCTGAGCCACCGAGCCTGGCTACTTGGCTGCTTTTAAAATGTGATCATATTTCCAAACTCAGGCCAATGGAATATCTTACAGGGGTCAATAAGCTCAGATCTTTTCATTTTACAAACTGTTGATTAATAAATCACATTTGGCTGTTTTTAAAGTGTGATGTACTAATCGACAATTTGTAAAGATGAAAAGATCTGAGCTTATTAATCCCTGTAAGATATTCCATTAACCTGAGTTTTGGAAATATGATTTTTCTTTTTATTGGTTGTCAGCCATACAGTGTAATATGTCACTAAATTTCTCTCTATGTAGTTGTATACATAACATTGCATATTCCTGGGTTTTCTTTTTAGCAGTCACTTGTTGAGATGTGTTTACCTTTTAAAAGTAAGCAGTCAGATTAAATACCAACAGATGGCATAAAATTAAAAGTTATTTATTGATATAGTTGTACCTTGGGAATTGTAATTATAACATAATTAGTTTTGTTGCTTTCTCTCTTTTTACAAATATGTTTAAGATTTGTGGTCATATAGAATTTGGGAGCATGTTAGAATGACTAGAGAAAGTAAGATATTTCTAAACTCCCCTCTGCACAAAAACAAAAGCAAAGCAGGAAAAGGCAAACAAGCTACTTCATATAAGCTGTTGAGAAAAATACAAATATGGTTTCACAAGTTAGTCATACAGAGCTAATGAGTAAATTTATTTTCACAACCAGTATTATTTAATAAAGGAAAAGAAGCTAATTATTGCCGTATAAAATAGTATTTTTTAATATCCCAAGTGAACTCTTAAATAATAAGCTTATGTGCTTCTAAATTCTCACTGAAGAAAAATCTATCATTCAGATTAATACAGTTCTAAAATTTCAAATGAAAGCAAGATATGCTATTAATATAAAAATGTGATTTCTAAATTTCAGGACCTGGGGACAACTCCTTCAGGTCCCCTCCCACTGTGGGAGATTTTCTGTCTTCTCAATAAATCCTGCTTACTAAATAATAATAATAATAAATAAATAAATTTCAGGATCTGATCTTAAAGGCATTTGTATACCTGAGTTTAAGTTCAAAAAAAAAAATTGTTAAAATTTTGGAAAATTCTTATCACTGTAAATGCAGAATTTTTTTAATCCTAATTTCTTGAAGAAAAGACTCCATGAAATGACTTCTAAGCATGAAACTATGACAAATTTTCTCATCTATAATGTAATGTGTATATAATAATTAATTGAAAGAAATAATGATAGTAGGAAGCCAGTAGTATTCAATATAACCTCTTCTTTTCTTCCCCTTTTTTCTTTAAAATACTTCTGGAAGTGGAACTCTTTGTCAGTGAGTTATCAAGCAGCTGTAGGACTTTTATTCACCAAATCTAAGTAAAGTCAAAGGGATAGTAATTACTCTTGTAAGAAGACAATTATCTTATTGCATTATCTTAATATACAATTATAAATTTTTCATTTGGATGGTAAAGATTCTTAAATATACATATATGCATACACACTTTTAAGGACTATGATAATTCATATTCTATTAGAACAACTCAGAAGTTACCAGATCATTCCAGAAAAAAAGGTGGGGGGGAGAAGATAATTAAAAAGGAGCCGGGTTCGGTGGCTCAGCCTGTAATCCCACGCTTTTGGAGGCTGAGGTGAGTGGATTGCCTGAGTCCGTGGGTTCGAGACCCGCCTGGGCAATTTGGCGAGACCTCATCTCTACAATAAATCAAAAATTAGCTGGGCGTGGTAGCGTGCACCTGTAGTTACAGCTACTTCAGAAGGCTGAGGTGGCAGGATAGCTGGAGCCCAGCAGGTCAAGACTGCAGTGGCTGGGAGCGGCCACTGCATTCCAGTCTGGGCAACAGAGTGAGACTCCAATTCAAAAAACCCAGAAAATTAAAAAGGGAACACTTTACATTGGATAATGTAATTAGAAAGGAATTAACCTGAAACAGTTCAAGGGCTGAAGTATTCTGGAAATCTTGTGCATTTTTTTATCCATTTTTGCAAGGAAAAGGTAACTATCTGATTATGCATGAAAAAAACTTCACAGGGAGAAATTCATGTAGTAGAATCAGAAAAAATTTTGTTACGCTATAAAATTTGCCCAAAATCAGTTAACAAAACATGAGAAAGATGTTAAAAAATTAAGCACACATAAGACATATTTTGCTTAAGATTCAGGTGAAAATTGAAATTCTAGAACCCCAACTTTTCTGACAGCAAGATGACACCAAAAAGATGACTAATATAGGAGTCGCCAGACTCTTTCTCCGTGAACACACTGAATAAACAGCTACATATCCATTTTCTTTGTGAGAAATTCAAAAACTGGTAAAGAGATTTTGGCATACCAGATAAGTGAGCAAAAATTCTCATCAAAATTTTTAGGAAAAGTTGAAACACACCATGGCTTTAACCTTCATTCCTAGCCACAGACCACACAATCAGAAAAGAACCTTCTACTCCAAGCTTCTCTCTGAGGAGCAAATGGTTTGGACCACACATATAGCATTTCAACTTTTCAAGGGACACTTTGAGAGTCTGGCTTCTAACTTAATTACCTGGGAGCTAGTTGGCCAAGTATTCACTAGTCATTCATGCAGGGACCACAGAAAAAAAACAGTGGCTTTAATGGCCATACAAGTATCTCCCAAGACTCGTCTCTTCTGGCTCAGCACAGTTAACCCAAGCTCCCAGGTTCTCCTTAGTTGGAATTAGACTGAACATCTGGCACCTTGACTTTCCCAGGTGTTACTATAAGTTCTGCATCTTATAACTTATCTGTTTGATGGAGCTGGAAAGACAGGCTATCACTAGTTCCTAGGAAACTTGAACAGGCATAAAGGAGCTTCCTGTGACTCCTGCCATACTCTGCTCACTCAGGTAATAAAATCAATCCCCCAGTTTCTCTCTGGCAGGAGTTGAACTACACATCTACCCCCTAAACATTTTTAGCTGCTACCTGAGGGACTAGCTTCTGACTTGCCTGTCACTGAGAACTAGCAGATCCTGGTCTCTACTAGGCAACTGAAAGTACAAAGAGCAAAGCAACATTTTGAAAGAGCATGTGGTTTGAATAAGCATGTCAGCATTTGACAGAGCTTTTTTCCCTATTTCACTGCAAAGCAAATATATAATAAAATTCAGATCTCAGTTTCTCCTTAAGAAGAAAAACTGTACTACAAATCTAGCATCCAAACTTTTAAACCAGCTACTTAAGGGACTGATTTATATTTTTGCCTGTCTTAGGCACTAATGCAATGTGGCATGCTCTAGACTCCTGAGGGCCAGTAAGAACAAAAACAGAACTCTGAATGAGCACAAAGGTTTGAGAAGCACACACAACCTCTCTGCCAGGTCAATTAGTGGGAATCGTCTTCTAAATAAGGACAATCTGTAACAATTGGCTAATTTATTTAATTTGTGGACACCAACTCAGAGAATCAAGAAAAATAAGTAAAGACATATGTTTTAAATTACAAAAACAAAAATGCTTAAAAGGCTACCCTAATGAAATGAAGACATGTGATTTACCAAATAATTCAGAATTATATTAAAATGCTCTCTAAGGTCAGAATAGCAAAGCATGAATTAAGCAAGAATTGCAACAAAGGGATTAAAATGTAAAACTGTACCAAGCATAAATCATGAACCAGAATAATACAAATACTGAACTTAAAAATTCAATAGCAGGAGGTTCAACAGCAGATTAAACCAAACAGAAAAAAGGATCAAAGAAAGGTCATTGGAAATCATTGAATCAAAGGAGCAAAAAGGAGAAAATATGTAAAAGAGATCTGTGTGTGGTCGCCTGTACCTGTAGTTTCAACTACTCAGGAAACTGATGCGAGAGGACCACTTGAGCACAGGATTTTGAGCCCAGATTGGGAAACACAGTAAGACTCTGTCTTTTTAAAATTGAACAAAAATTTTAAAAAGTAAAGATAGCTTAAGTCACTTATGGGATATTATCGAGCAAACAATATTATATGTTGGGGATTAAATAAGAGGAGAGAGAAAAAAGGGAAAATGATTTTTAAAAAATAATGTCTGAAAACGTCCCAGATTGGTAAAAGAAAATAAACATCCAGACCCATGAATCCCAAAGTATATCAAACAGGATGAAGACAAAGAAATACACATCAAGATATATTATAATCAAATGTGAAAAGTCAATGACTAGGAAAGACTATGAAAAGAAGAAAGAGAAAGCAACTTGTCACATACAATAAAAACTCCAGCTGGTCTCAATGACTCAGCCTGTAATCCCATGACTTTGGGAGGCTGAGGTGAGTGGATTGCCTGAGCCCAAGGGTTCGAGACCCGCCTGGGCAGCGAGACCTCATCTCTACAATAAATCAAAAAATCAGCCGTGCGTGGTAGCGCATGTCTGTAATTCGGCTACTTGGAAGGCTGAGGTGGAAGGATAGCTGGAGCCCAGCAGGTCGAGGCTGTGGTGGCCGGGAGCAGCCACTGCACTCCAGTCTGGGCGACAGTGAGACTCCAACTCAAAATAAAAAACAACAATAAAAACTCCGTAAGAGTGTCAATTTCTTTTTTTTTTTTCTTTTCAAAAGAAACCTTGCATTATGGAAGGAAATTTGATGATATATTGAAAATACTGAAAGAATGAGAGAAAAAAAAAACTGTCAACCAAGAAGACTACACCTGATAAAACTACACTTTAAGAATCAAGGGAAGATAATAACTTTCTCAACCAAACAAAAAATGTGGACATTCATCACACAACTAGATTCTCCTTACAAGAAATGCTAAAAAGGAGTTCCTCAAGTTAAAAGAAAGGGGTAGTAAACGGTGACATTGTAGCATAAGAAACCATTAAAAAAACTCATTGGTTAGGTTAAATATAGTGACAAATATGGAATACTGTATTACCATAATGGTCATATGTAAATAACTTTTAATTTCAGTGTAAAAATTTAAAAACAAAAATGTTAAAAATAACAATAACTAAAATTATGTTTATAAGTATACAATATAAATAGATGTAAATTGTGACATCAATAGCATGTAATGGGAGCAAGGAGAAGTGAATGTGTAGTTTTTTTTTTTTTTAATGTGAGTGAAGTTAAGTCGCCATTAGCTTAACATAGATTGTTATAACAACAAGATATTTTATGTAAGCTTAACGGTAAGCACAAAGAAAACAGCTATGGAAGTTACACAAAAGAAAAAGAAAAAGGAATCAAACACTATGAATCAAACAAAACAATGAAACAGAAATTAAGACAGAAATAAAAGGAGGAACCAAATAATTACAAGTCAAAACAGCTAACAAACAGGCAAAAGTAAATAACTGCTTATAAATAATTAACTGTATATAAATTAAATTCTCAAATCAAAAGGCATAGGGTGGCTAAATGATTTTAAAAAGAAAAAAATACTAAGATCCAACTATATGTTGTCTACAAGATACTCATTTTAGAATTAAGGGTACACATAGGCTAAAAGTAAATGGATAGAAAAAGATATTCCATGCAAATGGTAACCAGAGAAAGCAAGGATTGCTATACTCATATTGGATTCAAAAGACTTTAAATACTTACAGGTAGCTTAAATAACAAATAAGGAGACTGAAGTTGTAAAAGAAAAGATTCTCAACAAAGAAATACCCAGGACCACATGGCTTCACAAGTGGTCTATCAAACATTCAAATAAATGATACCAATCTTTCTTAAACTCACCCAAAAAATAGAATAGGAAACACCTCTGTCTTAGTTCATTCAGGTTGTTATAATAAAATACCATCGATTGAGTGGCTTATAAACAACAGAAATGTATTTAAATTATTTCTTATAGTACTGGAGGCTATGGAGTCTAAAATTAAAATGCCAGCAGAAGCCGGGCTCGGTGGCTCAGCCTGTAATCCCGTGCCTTTGGGAAGTTGAGGTGAGTGGATTGCCTGAGCCCAAAGGTTCGAGACCCACCTGGGCAACTTGGTGAGATCTCATCTGTACAATAAATCAAAAAAATCAGCCGGGCATGGTAGCGCACACCTGTAGTTCCAGTTACTTGGAAGGCTGAGGTGGAAGGATCGCCGGAGCCCAGCAGGTCGAGGCTGCAGTGGTTGGGAGTGGCTACTGCACTCCAGTCTGAGTGACAGAGTAAGACTCCAACTCAAAAAAAAAAAAAATGCCAGCAGATTCAATGTCTGGTGATGACTGCTTTCTAGTACACAGATAGTTGCCTTTTCCCTGGGCAGAAGTAGGTGGTAGATTCTCTGGGGTTTATGTTACAGGAACTTTCATCTCATTCATAAGGGCTCTATCCTCACAACCTAATTATCTTCCAAAGGTCTAGCCTCAAATATCCTCACATAGAGGATTAGGTTTTAATATACAAATTTGGGGAGATAAACATATTCAGTCTATAGCAACTTTCAACCTCATGTAATGAGATCAGCATCACCCTGATACCAAAACCAAGCAAAGACAACACAAGAAAACTACAGACCAATGCCTCCAATGAAGATAGAACATTAACAAAAATCAGGAAA
>NW_007142765.1:1960-7639 GCF_000164805.1 Carlito syrichta | reverse complement strand
AACCTTGCATTATGGAAGGAAATTTGATGATATATTGAAAATACTGAAAGAATGAGAGAAAAAAAACTGTCAACCAAGAAGACTACACCTGACAAAACTACACTTTAAGAATCAAGGGAAGATAATAACTTTCTCAGCCAAACAAAAAATGTGGACATTCATCACAACTAGATTCTCCTTACAAGAAATGCTAAAAGGAGTTCCTCAAGTTAAAAGAAAGGGGTAGTAAACGGTGACATTGTAGCATAAGAAACCATTAAAAAAACTCATTGGTTAGGTTAAATATAGTGACAAATATGGAATACTGTATTACCATAATGGTCATAGGTAAATAACTTATAATTTCAGTGTAAAAATTTAAAAACAAAAATGTTAAAAATAACAATAACTAAAATTATGTTTATGAGTATACAATATAGTTTTTTTTTTTTTTTTAATGTGAGTGAAGTTAAGTCGCCATTAGCTTAATATAGATTGTTATAACAACAAGATATTTTATGTAAGTTTAACGGTAAGCACAAAAAAAAACAGCTATGGAAGTTACACAAAAGAAAAGGGAATCAAACACTATGAATCAAACAAAACAATGAAACAGAAATGAAGACAGAGATAAAAGGAGGAACCAAATAATTACAAGTCAAAACAGCTAACAAACAGGCAAAAGTAAATAACTGCTTATAAATAATTAACTGTATATAAATTAAATTCTCAAATCAAAAGGCATAGGGTGGCTAAATGATTTTAAAAAGAAAAAAATACTAAGATCCAACTATATGTTGTCTACAAGATACTCATTTTAGAATTAAGGGTACACATAGGCTAAAAGTAAATGGATAGAAAAAGATATTCCATGCAAATGGTAACCAGAGAAAGCAAGGATTGCTATACTCATATTGGATTCAAAAGACTTTAAATACTTACAGGTAGCTTAAATAACAAATAAGGAGACTGAAGTAGTAAAAGAAAAAATTCTCAACAAAGAAATACCCAGGACCACATGGCTTCACAAGTGGTCTATCAAACATTCAAATAAATGATACCAATCTTTCTTAAACTCACCCAAAAAATAGAATAGGAAACACCTCTGTCTTAGTTCATTCAGGCTGTTATAATAAAATACCATCGATTGAGTGGCTTATAAACAACAGAAATGTATTTAAATTATTTCTTACAGTACTGGAGGCTATGGAGTCTAAAATTAAAATGCCAGCAGAAGCCGGGCTCGGTGGCTCAGCCTGTAATCCCGCGCCTTTGGGAGGCTGAGGTGAGTGGATTGCCTGAGCCCAAAGGTTCGAGACCCACCTGGGCAACTTGGCGAGACCTCATCTCTACAATAAATCAAAAAAATCAGCCGGGCATGGTAGCGCACACCTGTAGTTCCAGCTACTTGAAAGGCTGAGGTGGAAGGATCGCCGGAGCCCAGCAGGTCTAGGCTGCAGTGGCTGGGAGTGGCCACTGCACTCCAGTCTGGGTGACAGAGTGAGACTCCAACTCAAAAAAAAAAAAAATGCCAGCAGATTCAATGTCTGATGATGACTGCTTTCTAGTACACAGATAGTTGCCTTTTCCCTAGGCAGAAGTAGGTGGTAGATTCTCTGGGGTTTATATTACAGGAACTTTCATCTCATTCATAAGGGCTCTATCCTCACAACCTAATTATCTTCCAAAGGTCTAGCCTTCAAATATCCTCACATAGAGGATTAGGTTTTAATATACAAATTTGGGGAGATAAACATATTCAGTCTATAGCAACTTTCAACCTCATGTAATGAGATCAGCATCACCCTGATACCAAAACCAAGCAAAGACAACACAAGAAAACTAGAGAACAATGCCTCCAATGAAGATAGAACATTTAACAAAAATCAGGAAACTGAGACATGACAAAGTGTAAAAAAAGAGACAAGAAGACAAAATATAGAGAAAAAGAAAACCAGCTGAAAGATAAAACTACAAAAAGAATCAGATAAGAAATTGAAAAATAATTTAGCAAAATATTTTAACATCTACAATCTAAAAATAATACACAACAAAATGTATCCACACAAAAATCTACATAAGAAAATATGTCAATGATGTGAAAACAAAACAGAGTTCTTTCATATCTCCTAAGAAAAAGACAAGGGAATGTCATTGTATCAGAAATACATATGCACACATATACAGTATAAAGAGAAAAGAATAAAATAAAAATAACGAATGTAAGAGAAAATAAAATAGAAGCAATAAAAAAGGATGTAGTAGAAGAAACGCTTCCTGAAGAAAGATATGCTTTGTATATATGACTCACTTAATAAGTATTAGGCAAAACTGTTTTTTAAAAAATCTAGTTGTGCCAGGCTTGGTGGCTCAGCCTGTAATCCCGCACCTTTGGGAGGCTGAGGTGAGTGGATTGCCTGAGCCCGCGGGTTTGAGACCAGCCTGGGCAACTTGGTGATACCTCATCTCTACAATTAAAAAAAAATAGCCAGGTGTGGTAGTGCGTGCCTGTAGTTCCAGCTACTTGGAATGCTGAGGTGGAAGGATCGCCAGAGCACAGAAGGGCGAGGCTGTGGTGGCCGGAAGCGGCCACTGCACTCCAGTCTGGGTGACAGAGTGAGACTCCAACGGGGAAAAAAAATCTAGTTCTATGTATGCTGATTTAATTTTTAATATTAAGGATCATATAGAAAAAAAGGCAGGTTATCTACAAGGAGAAAAGAAAATAAAACTGGTGTAAGTTAGAAGAAATGACAGAAAAAAACTAAAACAACTCCAAAAGATTTAAGTAGACAATTTAGACATAGACAAATTGGATTGTTGTTCATATTGAAAAATTACTTAAATTATCTGAGCTTCAGTTTCTCATATGTAAATATGACTAATATTTTATTTCTCACAGAGTTGCTGGAAAAACCAAGTTGTTCTACACATACAGTGCCTGCTATGGGACTGAAAACTGTTTTCAAACAACTTTCAAACAATTATCTCGTTGTAAGTATGAATAAAAATGTCACTGAATGATCCCCAAAGTTATGAAGGACAACTTGAAAGTAACAAACTTTAAAATAATCTAAAAAATATTAAAATATTGATGATAGTGGTCATTCTTTTCCTATTCCTACATTTAGTAGGACTTTTCTTAAGATTTCACTGTCATACAGAGTCAGATTATTGTGTCTCCAATACATTAACCTATCCTTACTTACAATGAGAGTTAAATTATAGGCATATGTTTAAATAAAATGTTGAGTTGCTGAGATGTGATTTTGAGAAGGCAAAGCACACAGTTAGCCATTACCATTTGCTTAGAAAGATAAGAGGTAAAGTATATTTACAGAATAGTTACCAAAAGATAAATTAAATCCATTCTTATCCTGTATTTTGATTGCTTAAAACTGAATTTTAGACTAATGCAGGATTATGCTGTCTTCTGTGACCATAAAGTTGAATTCTGACTTAGTTTTGCTTATTTTAATAGTCATCACCAAGAAGTGATAATTCCCTGGTATGTAACCTCACTGATCTTAGTGAAGTCAACAAATACATGTACATGTACATATTTATATTATGATTTCTTACTGAGCTAGAAAAAATGATCATAAAGCATTTTTTTCTATAAAATGTATTTTATTAAGGCAAAATGATTGCATAGTTTTAACATCAATTTATATTTTATTTATTTATTTATTTATTTATTTTTATTTATTTATTTTTTTGAGTTGGAGTCTCACTGTCGCCCAGACTGGAGTGCAGTGGCCCCTCCCGGCTGCCGCAGCCTCGACCTGCTGGGCTCCGGGGATACTTCCACCTCAGCCTTCCAAGTAGCTGGAACTACAGGCGCGCGCTACCACGCCCGGCTAATTTTTTTTTTTTTTTTTTTTGATTTATTGTAAAGATGAGGTCTCGCCTGCCCAGGCAGGTCTCAAACCCGCGGGCTCAGGCAATCCACTCACCTCAGCCTCCCAAAGGTGCGGGATTACAGGCTGAGCCACCGAGCCCGGTTTTTAACATCAGTTTTAAAGTTTCAGGCAAAATTCCATTCTTCCAAAAGTTTAATGGTAATTGAAGATTTAAGATAAATATCTCAGTTGTGTTAAAAGAGCATCTTTATATTTGGAGTTGTTAGGTAGCTTATATTTTCTCTCTAGCACTTATACCATGACTTTCACAGTGGAAAGTTGTAGAATCTGTTCCCAGTTGTGAATTTTCCTATCTAGCTAGAAAGACCAAAGACTAATTTTTTTTTAAACCAAAACTATCATTTCTATTTGTCATGGAGTGGGCAGGGGACAGGACAGTGCAAAAATAAACAGTAAACTCTCACTAATTTTGTGTGTTTATATTTAATGTTTACCAAGAGAGCAGCAATAGCTTTTGTGGTTTTATATTTTAATTTTCTAGATAAATTCAGATTTTTGGTATCTTGATTATTTTACTTAGCTCTTTCACACGTTTAACCTCTCACAAAAATGCAGTGTCCTAAGATGAAGAGCTCTCTCTTGAGAAACTTTAATATAATCTGAGTTTTATTAGATGGAAGAGCTAGTAGGTTTTACTGACTTCTACTAGGAAACATGATAATTGAAGTTAATCCAGATAACTGTGTCTGAACAATGGAGTCTTGCTGTGAGGTTACCAAGAGGTTTTATTTAAAGCAAGCTGGATAAAGTTCTAGGACTTGCAATATTTTTAAGCTAAATTTTTCAACTGATTCATATTTTCAAATTCTAGGAGGAAATTAGTGACAATATGCACAATTGATGTAGCAGACATTAAAATCAATGCTTCAGGAAAATACATATTTTGGCTCTCTAGTTTGATACCAGAGTATAATTTATGTAGCTTATGAGACTTCTCAATAAATGATTTGAAGTACTCCATTCAAATGCTCATACATAGTCACCATTTTTTTCCCATTTTTGCTTTCTTTAGTTTTTATTCTTCTCTCTCCTTCTATGTGAAAATATTACTTTTTTTTTAAAGAAAAGGTAACTTGTTAGAATATTTAGCACATTAGGTTTCAGTTAGTGTTAAGCACTTAAAAATTCTATACTGAACCTTGTATTTTTTCTCTTTGGATATACAGTTCCCCAAGAATGTTTTAGCAATGTTTATATCTTATTAAAATTAAATGCTCCTGGTTTTTTGCATTTGGTACTTTTTTCAAAAAATATCAGAGACTGTTCAATATTTTATACCTTGTTCACATTCTAAGGAAAATGACCACTGGTGGAAGCAGGGCATCCTGGTTGATATGCAGCTCAGTTTCCTGCAGTCCTTTCTCAAGTTGGCCCCAGGCAGTCCATCAGTTCCCACCTCACTCACCGCTTTCTTTGCCCCTGAGAGTCCAGCTTGTTTCATCAGAGGAAGCAGACAGGTGAGCTTGGGCTGGGAGGGCTGGGGGATGGGCTGGTGTGAGAGACTGTGGGAATGGCCTGGAATGGCCCAGGAAGGTGGGTGGATGGCTTTGTGGCAGAAGGAAAGTGGCCCTTGCCAGTGGATGGCAAACCTTGTCATTTCTGTGAGGCCCAGTGTTCCCTTATACAAAGAGGGGGTAGTGTCCATTGTCAGCCATCCATGGTCATCTTGAGCATGTAATGAACTCTATTTGAAAACAACTTGGAGGCCAAGCATGGTGGCTCACACATATGTTCCCAGCACTTTGGGAGGCTGAGGTGAGAGGATCACTTGAGCCCA
>NW_007142765.1:0-987 GCF_000164805.1 Carlito syrichta | reverse complement strand
GGGTGGGAGCCCTCCCATGAAATGGTACCCTTCAAAGGCACCCCATGAGCCAGAGCCCTGTCCTGATGTCTTTTGGGAGAGGGGATGACCTTCCAGTCTGCCTTCACCCTTTTTCTGTGCCATGGAAGGTAAACACCTGGCTTGTGGTCACCCAGTGTGGTTGCTGACCACTACACTGATTACTTATGTCTGTCCTGACTAAATGAAAATATGGATATTACCAGTGCACTGCACTCAGAGCAACATGTCAAGAAAGAGCTGGCCAAGAAGTTGAACCAGCTTCATGAGAATCTGGGAGAATTAAAGAAAATGGTAATCCTCCCCACTGGATAAGAGGTGGGAGGTAGGCACCAGCCTTTGGGGAGAGAAGGTGCCAGCCAGAACGGAGGTCACTCGTCTAGCAGACACATGACTCCAGCAGCCTGAAGAGCAACCCTGTGACTGTTTCTTGCTTCCATCTTGCCTTTTAGAAGTGAGTAGTCCTGGGTTCCTCCAAGGTCTGGACATGATCATTTCAGTTATTGCCACGGAATCCTCCTAATAGGGAGATAATGTTACAATGGAGGCTCCCTGTGTTCAAGGTGGATTCCAGCCTCAGCTCTACTGGTCACAAGTCAAGTACTTGGCATTTCTAAGCCTTGGTTTCCTTAACAGAAAAAGGAAGTTTTCCCAGACATGGTGGCTTACACCTTAACCCCAGAACTTTATGAGGCCAAGGCAGGAAGACCTGTTGAGCCCAGGAGGATTGCTTGAGCCTAAGAGTTTGAGATCAACCTGTGCAGCATGGTAAGACTTTGTCTTTACCAAAAAAAAAAAAAATTGCTAGATGTGGTGGCACAGTCGTGTAGTCCCAGCTCAGGAGGATTGCTTGAGGCCCCAAAGTCAAGGTTGCAGTGAGTCCTGATTGTGCCACTGCAGTCCAGAGTGGACCACAGAATGAGAACCTGACACACACACACGCACGCACACACACACACACACACACAG
>NW_007142764.1:0-863 GCF_000164805.1 Carlito syrichta | reverse complement strand
GAACAGTCTGATCAGGACTGAAGCCAAATTTTATTCGGACCCCTTCCAACTTATATACCATTTTCTATACCCTCTAGCAGTGTGATAATCACTTACTGGGGGCGTACAATTTCCGTGCTTTACAAACTATGCATCACAAGACCACCACGAGATCTGCAATTTCCAAGCAGACAATTCGAATTCCATGATGCCTGCCGTGCTTACATTAAGGTCACAGGTGCACAATTTCAATACAAATCGTTCAAAGTGTTTTCCATAATGTTCAATGAATCATTCATATTATACTCTTTGTTCTATACCCTGATTAATACAAAAAGCTTTTCTAAGTTAACTCTAGGTTCAATCCAAGTTCACTGACTCCCAATACTTTTTAACGATTAATATTATCAACTTAACACTATACTATAATCTATAAGTTTAGTTAAATGACTTAACTGTCAGTTATACTATTAACCTATTATGATTTAACGTAATGCCTTATAACTCAGTTAAAACTTATTCTTAAACTACCAAACTTTACTATAATTCATATGTTTCATATGTCTAAACTTTAATTTTTATATGATCTAGTGATTGGACTTTAATACTATGCTATATCCTATTAAGCTAATACCTTATCATTAATTCTTTTATAAATCATATAGTAACTAATACACTTGAATAATGTAGCAAAAGGAAACAAAACAGCAAGCATAAATTTATACAACTATGAGTGTATATGTATATATTTTATCCTAACAAGTCTACTCTAAAAATCAAATAGTAGCTGTCACACTCTTGAACAAGGAAATGAAGGGCTGCCAAGATGGCGGCCATGGGCTGAAGGAGACAGAGTTTCGGTAATTACCGAAACAAAAGAAAAC
>NW_007142763.1:0-835 GCF_000164805.1 Carlito syrichta | reverse complement strand
TTAACTAGCTAGACAGCTGGCTAGACAGCTGAATTAACTAGCAGACTTAAATAGCTGGCCTGCTTGCTACTCAGCTGAAATAAAGAGCTTGCTATATGTTGCCAGCTGGCTACCCAGCTGACTAAACTAGGTGACTTAACTAACTAGCGTTTTGTGTAACCAGCTGACTAAATTAGCAAGTTACACAGTTAGCCAGCTGGCTAGCCAGCTGACTTAACTAGGTGATTTAACTGGCTAGCCAGTCTGCTAGACAGCTGACTTAACTATCTAGTTACCTAGCTAGCTAACTGTCTAGTCAGCTGACTTAACTAAGCGACTTAACTAGCTAGCCTGCTGCCTAGCAGGCTGATTCAATGGCCTAGGTTCCTAGTTAGCCATCTGGATAGCCAGCTGACTTCACTTGCTAGCTACCTACATATCCCACTGGCTTGCCAGCTGCCTTATCAACTTAGATACATAGGTAATCAGCTTAGTAGTGAGCTGACTTAAATAGGTTACTTAACTAGCTATCTAACTGGCTAGACAGCTGACTTAACTAGTTAGCGATGCAGCTAGGCAGCTGGCTATCCAGCTGACTTAACTCACTGACTTAACTAGCTAGCAAGCAGACTTAACTAGCTGAGTTAAGCAGCTAGCGACCTAGCTAGCCAGCTGGCTTATCTAGCTGGCTTAAAGAGCTAGCTATCTAGCTAGTCAGCTGACTTATTAGCTACCTAGCTACCATAAATAGCTGACTAATATAGCTAGCTTTCTAGCTAGCCAGCTGACTTAACTAGCTGAAATAACTATGTAGCTTGATGGCTAACCATCTGACTTAACCAGATTTTTAACTAGG
>NW_007142762.1:3567-5050 GCF_000164805.1 Carlito syrichta | reverse complement strand
CCAGCCAGCTAGTCAGCTTCCTAGTCTGCTAGCTAGTTAAGTAAGCTAGCAAATCAGCTAGTTACTGAGCTAACTGGTTGACTAGCGACTCGGCTAGTTGGTGAGCTAATTATTGGGCTCCCTCACTTTCCATCAGGTCAGCTAACTAGTAGGCTTGCTCGCCTGCCAACCCATCAACAAACTAGTTGTCTCACATGCCAGCCAACAGGTCAACAAACTTGTCGGTTCGCTCGTAAGACAACAAGTCTGCTAACTAGTCGCCTTGCTCGCCAGCCGACTAGTTAAGGCTGCTCAATGGTTGACCCAATAGCCAGATGATTAGTTATGGCAGTGCATGCATCGGTTCACTTGCCAGCATAGTAGTTACTTCACTGAACAGTTGGCTCTCTCATCGGCCAACTAGTTAAATGAGCTCAACTGTCTGCTCACTCACCAGCAGACTAGTTAAGTAAGCTAAACTTTCAGCCTCTTAGCCAGACAACTAGTTATGTAAGCTAACCAATTGGTCAACTACTGGGCCAACTTCTCAGCCGAAAAGTTAGGTCAGCTAAATAGACGACCAACTAGTTAGGTCAGCTAACTAGTCGGCCAACTAGTCGACTGACTAATTGGGTGCACAAACTACCCAGCCAAATACCCAAACTAACGATGGGCCAACTCGTCAGCCAAATATTTAAGCAAGCTAAATAGTCGGCCGATTAGTCGGCCAACTTGTTAAGCCAGCTAACAAGTAGGCCGAGTAGTCAGCCAACGTGTTAAAAAAGCTAGTTAGTCGGCCGTCTCGTCAGCCAACAAGTTAAGTCACCTAGCTAACTCAGTTAGCCAACTTGTTGTCAGCTAGTAAATTCATTTAATAACTAGTTAAAACAGATATCCAACTCCTTAACCAACTTGTTAATTCAGCTAGCTATCTCGTTAGCCAACTAGTTAGTCAGTTACCTAAGTGATCTAATTAACTAGCTAGCTATCTCAGTAAGCTAGCTAAGTCAACTAGCACATTGGTTAGCTAATTAAGTCAGCTACTTAAGTTCTGCTACCTAAATAGTTGGGCTAATTAATAAGTCAGCTAATTATTCAGCTAGTTAGTTAGCTATTTAATTCACGTAGTTAAGTCAGCTAGCTAACTAGTTAAGACAGCCAGTTAAGTCAGCTAGCTAAGTAGTTAAGTCAGCTAGCTAAGTCCTCTAGTTAAGTGAGCTTCTAATATAGTCAGCTGGTTAAGACAGCTAGATAGCTAGTTAGCTAAAGGTTTATGTCAGCAGGTTGCATCAGGTATTTAGCTAGTTAACTAATGGGTTAAGTCTGCTGGGTGAGTCAGCTAGCTAGCTAGTTAGCAAACGGGTTGAGTCATCTGGTTGAGTAGGCTAGTTAGCTAGTTAGCTGACGAGTTAAGTCAGCTGGATGGTCAGCTAGCTAGCTAGATAGCTAAAGAGTTAAGTCAGCTGGATGAGTCAGCTAGTCACTCATTAGCTAACGAGATAAA
>NW_007142762.1:0-2614 GCF_000164805.1 Carlito syrichta | reverse complement strand
AGCCAGCTAGTTAAGTCAGCTGACAACAAGCTGGTCAGCAAGTTAAGTCAGCTTGTTAAGTCAGCTGGCAACCAGCTGGCTAGCAAGTAAAGTCAGCTCATTAAGACATTAGGCTATCCAGGTTTTTAGCTAGTTAAAAATCTGGTTAAGTCAGATGGTTAGCCATCAAGCTACATAGTTATTTCAGCTAGTTAATTCAGCTGGCTAGCTAGAAAGCTAGCTGTATTAGTCAGCTATTTATGGTAGCTAGGTAGCTAATAAGTCAGCTGACTAGCTAGATAGCTAGCTCTTTAAGCCAGCTAGATAAGCCAACTGGCTAGCTAGGTCGCTAGCTGCTTAACTCAGCTAGTTAAGTCTGCTTGCTAGCTAGTTAAGTCAGTGAGTTAAGTCAGCTGGATAGCCAGCTGCCTAGCTGCATCTCTAACTAGTTAAGTCAGCTGTCTAGCCAGTTAGATAGCTAGTTAAGTAACCTATTTAAGTCAGCTCACTACTAAGCTGATTACCTATGTGTCTAAGTTGATAAGGCAGCTGGCAAGCCAGTGAGATATGTAGGTAGCTAGCAAGTGAAGTCAGCTGGCTATCCAGCTGGCTAACTAGGAACCTAGGCCATTGAATCAGCCTGCTAGCCAGCAGGCTAGCTAGTTAAGTCGCTTAGTTAAGTCAGCTGACTAGACAGTTGGCTAGCTAGGTAACTAGATAGTTAAGTCAGTTGTCTAGCAGACTGGCTAGCCAGTTAAATCACCTAGTTAAGTCAGCTGGCTAGCCAGCTGGCTAACTGTGTAACTTGCCAATTTAGTCAGCTGGTTACACAAAACGCTAGTTAGTTAAGTCACCTAGTTTAGTCAGCTGGGTAGCCAGCTGGCAACATATATAGCAAGCTCTTTAATTCAGCTGAGTAGCAAGCAGGCCAGCTATTTAAGTCTGCTAGTTAATTCAGCTGTCTAGCCAGCTGTCTAGCTAGTTAACGAGATACTTACATCAGTTGGCTAGCCAGTGGGCAAGCTAATTAAGTCAGCTAGGTAAGTCAGCTGACTAGCCAGCCAGCTAGTTACTTAGAGAGCGAGTTATGCCAGCTGTCTAGCCAGCTGGCTAACTAGTTAATTCTGCTGGCTGAGTCAGCTGGCTAGCCATCTGGCTAGCAGGTTAAGTCAACTAGATATGTCGACTGGCTAGCCAGTTGGTTAGCTAGGAAGGAAGCTAGTTATGTCAGCTGGCTAACCAGCTGACTAGCTATTTTTGTCAGATAGTTAAATCAGCTAGCTTCTCAGCTGGCTAGCTAGGTAGCTAAAGAGTTAATTCAGCTGGCTATCCAGCTGACAAACTGGTTAAGTCAGCTAGTTAATTCAGCTGGCCAGTGAGCTGGCTTGCTAGTTAAGTCAGCTAGTTAGGTCAGCGGTCCAGCCAGATGGCTAGCTAGTTAAGTCAGCTAGTTAAGACAGCTGGCCAGCCAGCTGGCTAGCTAGATAGCTAGCTAGTAAAGTAGCTGATTAAGTCAACTGGTTATACAGGTATCTAGCTATTTAAATCAGATATTTAAGTCAGCTGGCTAGCCAGCTACCTAGCAGGATACCTAACTAGTTAAATCAGCTGGCTAGCCAACTGGCTAACTTGTTAAATCACATAGTTAAATTTGCTCGATGGACAGCATGTTAGTTAAGTAGTTATGTAGTTAAATCAGTTGGCAAGCCAGAGGGCTATGTAGGTATGTAGCTAGTTACGTGTGCTTGATTGACATCAGGCTAAGTAGTTGTGTCAGCTAGGTAAGTAAACTGGCTATCAATCTGTCTAGCTAGGTAGGTAGAAAGTTAAGTATGCTGGCTAGCCAGCTTGCTACTTTGTTAAATAAAGTTAGGTAAGTTAACTGGCTGGGCTGCTGGCTAGGTAGGTGACTAGGAAATTAAGTTTGTTGGGTAGCCAGCTGGTCAGCTAGTAAAGTCATCTAGTTTAGTCAGCTGGGTAACCAGCCGTCTAGCTAGTTAAGTCAACTGGTGAAGTCAGTTGTCTATCCACCTGGCTAGTTAGTTAAAAAGCTGGTTACGTCAGATGGGTAGCCAGCTGGCTCACTAGTTATTTCAGCTAGTCATGTCAGCTGGCTAGTTAGGTAGTTACGCAATTAAGTCAGCTGGCTAGCTAGCTGCCTAGCTAGTTAAGTCAGCTAGTTAAGACAACTGGATAGTCAGCTTGCATTCTAGGTAGCTAGCTAGTTATGTCAGCTGTTTAGCCAGCTGGATAGCTAGTTAAGTCACCTCATCAAGTCAGCTGAGAAGGCAGCTGGCTAACTACGTAGCTTTCTAGTTAAGTCAGGTGACTAGACAGCTGGGTAGCTAGATAAGTCACATGGTAAATTCAGCTGGATAGTCAGGTGGCTAGCTATGTAGGAAGCTAGTTAATTCGACTGGAAATAAGCAGGCCAGCTAGTTAAGACAACTAGTTAAGTCAGCCACTTTGCAAACTGGCTGGCTAGGTTGTGACCTAGTTAAGTCAGTTGTCTAGCCAGATGGCTGGGTAGTTATGTCAGTGAGTTAAATCATCAGGTATCCGTGTGGATAGAGAGGTAGAGAGCTAGTTAAGTCAGCTTACTAGCCGCCTGGTAATCTAGTTAAGTCAGCCAGTA
>NW_007142761.1:0-705 GCF_000164805.1 Carlito syrichta | reverse complement strand
CCTAGTTAGCCAGCTGGATAGCCAGCTGACTTCACTTGCTAGCTACCTACATATCCCACTGGCTTGCCAGCTGCCTTATCAACTTAGACACATAGGTAATCAGCTTAGTAGTGAGCTGACTTAAATAGGTTACTTAACTAGCTATCTAACTGGCTAGACAGCTGACTTAACTAGTTAGCGATGCAGCTAGGCAGCTGGCTATCCAGCTGACTTAACTCACTGACTTAACTAGCTAGCAAGCAGACTTAACTAGCTGAGTTAAGCAGCTAGCGACCTAGCTAGCCAGCTGGCTTATCTAGCTGGCTTAAAGAGCTAGCTATCTAGCTAGTCAGCTGACTTATTAGCTACCTAGCTACCATAAATAGCTGACTAATATAGCTAGCTTTCTAGCTAGCCAGCTGAATTAACTAGCTGAAATAACTATGTAGCTTGATGGCTAAACATCTGACTTAACCAGATTTTTAACTAGCTAAAAACCTGGGTAGCCTAATGTCTTAATGAGCTGACTTTACTTGCTAGCCAGCTGGTTGCCAGCTGACTATAACAAGCTGACTTAACTTGCTGACCAGCTTGTTGTCAGCTGACTTACTAGCTGGCTACATATCTAACCATCTGACTTACCCAGCTGACTTAGGTAACCAAGCTTCTTATCCACCTCTTCTTAACTTGCAGTTATCTACAAGGCTAGTGGGCTAGCCAAATGTC
>NW_007142760.1:1253-2601 GCF_000164805.1 Carlito syrichta | reverse complement strand
GTTAAGTCAGCTGGGTTGCTAGGCAGCTAGCTAGTTAAGTCAGCTTGATAAGTCAGCTAGTTAGCGAGTTAAGTCAGTCAGTTAAGTCAGCTAGCTATATGATAGGTAGCTTGGTATCTAGCAACTTGAATCAGCTAGTTATGTCAGCTGGCTTGCCAGATAGCTAGCTAATTAAGTTAGCTATTTAAGTCAGCTGGGTAGCTAGTGAAGTCTGTTAGTTAAGTCAGCTGGAGAGCCAGCTGCAAAGAAGGATAGCTAGCTCTAAGTCAACTCTCTAGCCAGCTGGCTAGCTAGTTACATCACCTGCTTAACTCAGCTCGCTGGCCAGCAGAATAGCTAGGTAGTTAGAAAGTTAAGACATCTTGAAAGCCAGCAAGCTAAGTAGGTAGGTAGCTAGTTAAGTCAGCTGGCTAGCCATTCGACATCTATCTATGTCAGATAGCTAAGTCAGCTAGCTATCCAGCTGTGTAGCTAGGTAGTTAGCTAGTTAACTCTGCTGGCTAGCCAGCTGTCTACTTCGTGAAATCAGCTAGTTAAGTCAGCTGGCTAGCCTGCTGGATAGCTATGTAGCTAGGAAATGAATTCATCTGGCTAACCATCTGGCTAGCTAGGGAGCTAGTTTGTTATGTCAGCTGTCTAGTCAGCTTGTTAGCTATTTAAGTCACCTAGTTAGGTCAGCTGACTAGCCAGCTGGTTAGCTAGGTGGCTTGCTAGTTAAGTCAGGTGGATGCACTGCTGGCTAGCTAGATAAGTCACCTAGTTTATTCAGCTGGATAGTCAGTTGACTGGCTATGTATCAAACAAGTTGATTCAACTGACTAGATAGCAGGAAAGCTAGTTGAGACAGCTAGTTAAGTCAGCTGACTATCCAGCTTTCTATCTAGGTAGTGACATAGTTAAGTCTGTTTCCTAGCCAACTGGGAGCTAATTAAGTCAGTTAATTAAGTCACTTGTTATCCAGGTGGCTAGACGTAGAGAACTACTTAAGTCAGTTGGCTATTCAGCTTGCTAGCTAGGTAGCAGGCTAGTTATGTCAGCTGTCTAGCTTTCTGGCTAGCTTGTTTAGTCACCTAGTTAAGTCAACTGACTATACATTTGGCTCCCTAGGTAGCCTGCTAGTTAAGTCAGCTGACTAGACAGCTGGCTGGCAAGATAAGTCACCTGGTTAATTCAGCTGGATAGCCAGCTGGCTAGGTAGTAGAAAGCTAGTTAATTCAACTGGCTAGAAAGCAGGCCAGCTAATTAAGACAGCTAGTTAAGTCAGATACTTAAGTCAGCTGGCTAGCCAGCTGGATGGCTAGTTAGTGACCTAGTTAAGTCAGTTGGCTAACAGCTGGCTAGCTAATTA
>NW_007142760.1:0-362 GCF_000164805.1 Carlito syrichta | reverse complement strand
AGCCAGCTGGCTAACTAGTTATGTCAGCTTGTTTAATCAGCTGGCTAGCCAGCTGGCTACCTGGTTAAGTCAGCTAGTTAATTCAAGTGGCTAGTCAACTGGCTTACTAGGTCACTCGCTAGTAAAGTCAGTTGGCTAGCCAGCTGACTAGTTAGTTAAGTCAGTTTGTTAATCAGCTTGATAGCCACCTGACTAGATAGGTAGCTAGCTAATTAAGCCAGCAAGTTAAGTGAACTAGCTAGCCTGTTGGCTAGCTAAGTGGCTAGCTAGTAAAGCCCATTGGCTAGCAGGATACCTATCTAGTTAAGTCAGCTATTTAAATCAACTGGTTAGATAACTGGCTAGCTAGGTGACTGGCAAGT
>NW_007142759.1:0-842 GCF_000164805.1 Carlito syrichta | reverse complement strand
CTGACTTAACTATTTAGCTAACTAGGTAGCTACATAACTTCCCAGCTGACTTAAATACTTAACTATATAGCTAGCTACCAGTTGGCAAGAAGACTTAAATAGTTAGCTGCCCGGCTAGCTAACTGACTTAACCAGCTTGCTAAACATTTAGCTTACACATTATCTAACGTGATAGCTGGTGACTTAATTATCTGACTTAACTCTTTAACTAATGAACTAACTAGCTGACACAACCAGCTGACTTAACTCGTTCTCTAACTAGCTAGCTACATGACTCATCAAGCTGACTAACTCGTTAGCTAACTAGCTAGCTAGCCTAATCAACCAGCTGACTCCAGCGTATGCGAACTAGCTAGCTAACTGACTCAACCAGCTGACTTAACCCATTAGGTACCTAGCTAACTACCTGACTCAGCCTGCTGACTTAACTAGTTATCTCACTAGCTAACTAGCTGTCTTAAACAGCTGACTAAATTAGAAAGCTGACTTAACTAGCTGACTTAGCTAGCTGACTTAACTACTTAGCTAGCTGACTAAACTAGCTGACTTAACTAGTTAGCTAGTTCACTTGACTACCTGAATTAAATAGTTAGCTAACTATTTAACTAGCTGAATAACTAAGTGATTTATCTAGTAACCTAAGTAGTTAGGTAGCAGACTTAATTAGCTGACTTAAATAGTTAGCTATCTAGTGAGCTAGCTGACTGAGCTAGCTGACATAGATAGCTAGTGGGTTAGCTAGCTTCCTTAGCTAGCTGAGTTAACTAGTTGACTGACGAGATAGGTAGCTGATTTAAGGAGTTTTTAAAACCAGTTAGCTAACTGTTTTAACTACTTGATAA
>NW_007142758.1:0-787 GCF_000164805.1 Carlito syrichta | reverse complement strand
CCTATCTAGCTGTCTAGCTAGCTGACTTAATTAGCAGGCTATCTGTCTAGTTAGCTGGTTAGCTGACTTAACTATCTATCTGATAATCTAGCTGACTAGTTAGTTGAAGGAACTGTCTAGCTGAGTAGCAATCTGACTAGCTAGCTGACTTAACTAACTAGCTGAATTGCTAGCTGACTTGCTTGAAGACTTAAATAGTGAACTGACTAGCTAGCTGACTAGCAAGTTGGCTGGCTAGCTGGCTAGCCAGCTGACATAACTAGCTACCTAAAGGGTTGGTTAGACGGCTAGCCATTTGGCTTACCTAGCTAGCTACCTGGCTGGGTAGCTGGCTAGATGGCCAGCTATCTAGCTAGTGGGTTGGCCAGAGAGTAGCCAGGTGGCCTAAATAGCCAGGCGACTGACTGGACAGTCAGATAGCCAGCTGGCTTAACTAGCCAGCCACCATTCTCATCAGCTGCCTAGCCAGCCGGCTGAATTTGCTGTCCACCTACCTGACCAGCCTGCTAACCAGCCAGCTTAACTTGTCAGAGACATAGCTAGCCAGCCGGCTAACCAGCTGACTTAACTAGCTGACTTAAGTAGATAACCATACGGCTAGACAGCTGGCTTAACTAGCTAGCCACCTAGCAAGACAGGCGGTTAGCCAGGTCACTTAACACGCTGACTTAACTAGCTAGCCAGCTGGCTAGCCAGCTGACGTAATTAGCTAGTTACCTAACTTGCAAGGTGGTTAGTCAGTTGACTTAACTAGCCGACTTAACCAGCTAGCTAGCTGGCTAGACAG
>NW_007142757.1:0-825 GCF_000164805.1 Carlito syrichta | reverse complement strand
AGACAACTGACTTAATGAACTGACTTAACTCGCTAGCCAGTTGGTTAGCCAGCTGACTTAACTAGCTGATTAACTAGCTTGCCACCTGGATAGACAACTGACTTCATTGCCTAGCTACCTAGATAGCCAGCAGCCTAGACAGCTATCTTAACTAGCTGACTTAACAAATTAGTCTGCTGTCTAGCCAACAGACTTAACTAGCTAGCTACCTATCTAGACAGCTCGAACGCCAGGTGACTTAACTAGGTGATATAACAAGATAGCCTCATTGCTAGCTAGCTCTCATAACTAGCTACCTACCTACATAACCCGCTGGCTTGTCAGCTGAGTTAACTACCTACCTAGCTAACAGGCTGGACAGCAAGCTGACTGAACTGCATGACTTAACTAGCTAGCCAGCTGGCTAGCCAGCTGATTTAACTAGCTAGCTACCCTGCTTTGCAGCTGGCTAGAAAGCTGACTTAACTAAATGACTTAACTAGCTAGCTACCTAGCTAGCCAGATGGTTTAACTAGATAGCTACCCTCAAAGGCAGCTGGCTAGCAAGCTGATTTAATGTATTGAATTAACCAGCTATCTAGCTGACTAACTAGCTGACTTAACTAGCTAGCTACCTAGTTCTCCAGCTGAGTTAACGAGCTGATTTAACTAGCTAGCTAACTGGCTAGTTAGCTGGCTGGTCAGCTGACTTAACTATCTGACTTAATTAGCTAGCCAGCTGGATGGTCAGCTGAATTAACTAGTTGACTGAACCAGTACTTCAGCTAACTTGCCAGCTGACTTAACTAGGTAGCTACCTAGCCAGCCAACTGTGAAACCAGCTGA
>NW_007142756.1:0-1027 GCF_000164805.1 Carlito syrichta | reverse complement strand
GGGGTGGCCATGAGCATGCCACTGCACTCCAGCCTCAGCAACAGAGACTCCAACTCAAAAAACAAATAAACAAGAGGATATATCCTTCTGTTGTCTTTAGCAGATTCATCTCACTTCTGATGATACCTATAAGCTCAAGGCAAAGGGATAGAGAAAGATCTTCCATATAAATGGAAAAAAAAAACAGGGGTTGCTATTCTAGTATCAGATAAAACAGACTTTAAAGAGAGGCATTACATAGTGATAAGGGACTCAATTCAACAAAAAGATATAGCTATCTTAAATATGTACTTATCCAACATAGAACGATCTAGAATTATAGAACCATTGCTACTTAGTTTTATGCAAATTTTTAATAGCATCAACTTAAGAACAGAGTTTTTCACTTTGATAAAGTTTTATTGATTTTTTTTCTTTTGTGATTTTTCATTTTGATGTCCCACCAAGGAAAACTTTGCCTGCTCTTAAGTCATGAAGATATTCTGATATGTTATCATCTTGGAGCTTTACAGTTTTAACTTTTGTGTTTAAGTCTACAAGGGGGGACACCGAAAACCTAGAATTTATTTATAAAAATTTGTGTATTTATTCTTGCAGATTTATGCTTTGGACACCTTCAAAGTACTCTCCTTTGTTGCAATACACTTATCAAGACATTTTTTCCACTTCTCAAAAAGAGTTATTGGAACTCATCAAGTTTGATACCTTTCAGTGATTCTGCCCTTTTTGGTTTTACCTCTTCCACATTGACAAAATGTTTCTCTCTGAGGACTTTTTCCATCTGAGGAAACAAAAACAAGTCGCTCAGGGCAAGATTGGGTAAATAGGGAGGATGGGATACAGGCGTCATGGTATTTTGGGTCAAAAACTGCTTTAACACTCAGTGCAGTATGGACAGGTGCATTGTCATGTTGGAAGAACCAGTCACCTGTTTGCCACAACTTATGACATTTCTTCTACAAATTGTAATGCAACCTTCTCAAAACTTCCAGAAAAAAAAATGTGGTTAACTATTTGATCCAGTGGA
>NW_007142755.1:0-767 GCF_000164805.1 Carlito syrichta | reverse complement strand
CTCCCTCATCCACCAAAGTTTTCCCTCTCTCTGTCCTGGGAACCTGGGTGATAGTCAGTTTCCACACTTCCCATCTGCAGTAAGTTACTACCGTCTGGGTCCTGATGGTAAAGAAACAGGATAATTCCTAAAGAACTTTTTGGGCTGAGTTCGGCAGCTCAGCCTGTAATCCTAGTACTTTGGGAGGCCGAAGTGAATGGATTGTCTGAGCCCACAGATTTGAGACCAGCCCAAGCAACTTGGCGAGACCTCGTCTCTACAATAAATTTTTTTTTTAAATTAGCCAGGCATGATAGTGCATGCGTATAGTTCTGACCACTTGGAAGCCTGAGGTGGAAGAATTGCTGGAGCCCAGCAGATTGACCCTGGGGTGGCCATGAGTGTGTCACTATGCTTCAGCCTGGGTGACAGAGTGAGACACCAGCTGGAAAAAAGAGAACTGTTTGATTTGAACAAGGAGTCCTGAAGGAATCTCTTAGCTTCTTTACTATCATCAAGTTCCTTTTAGTGTCTGGACTCCCAAGCTCAGTCTTAGTAAATCTCACCCTCTCTTTCTGTCTCTGCCTCCCCCTGTGTGTCTCCCTGTCTCCCTCTCTGTTCTCTGTCTGTCTGTCTTTGCCCACTCTGTTTTTCTATTCTTTCTGTATCTCGCTCCATCTTCCTCTGTCTTTGTCATGTCTGTCTCAGTCTGTTCTTTTGTCTCTTTATCTTTCTGCCTCTGTCTCTCTTTGTGTCTTAATGTTTGTTCTGTGGTGTGTGTGTGTGTG
>NW_007142754.1:0-797 GCF_000164805.1 Carlito syrichta | reverse complement strand
TAGAGCTGGTGATGTAATCTTTAGGGATTGAATGTCTAGGAAGGATTTTAATTCTCCCATCGTTGATTGAAACTGAACTTAGTTTTGTAAGTTCTTGGTTGGAATTGTTTAGCCTTGAGAACTTTGAAAATTGGACTTCAGTCTCTTCTATCCTGTAGTATTCTAATTGGTCTTCCCTGGTCGGTAGTCTGATCTTTCTCTCTTGTTGCCTTTAGGATTTTTTCTTTATACTTACTTTGTGTAAGCAAATTACTATGTGTCTAGGAGTTGGTCTCATTTGTTGTCTTGCAAGAGTTCACTGAATTTCTTGTGTTTGAATGGTCACGTCTCTGATTAGATGAGGGAAGTTTTCTTGGATAATTTCATGGAATGTTTATTCCAGGGTGGTGTCTGTCTCTCTATCTGCCTTAGGGATTCCAATGAATCTTAGGTACAGCCTCTTGATTTAATTGCTCATCTCTTAAAGTTTTTAAACAACCTTCTGTTTTTAACACTTTGTGTTAGTTCTATATTTTTGTCCTCAAGCTCTGAGATTCTTTCTTCTGCTTGGTTAATTCTGCTTTCCGTGCTTATCAATTTGATATTTACTTTGTTCGCTGTATTCTTTATTGCCATCATCTCAGCTATCAACTCCTTTCTCCACATTTCTATTTATTCTCTCTATTAATATTTTGATTATGAGTTTGTAGTTTGAGACCAATTTTTCTGGGACCTCTTCACTCTTTGAATTCCAAAGTCTGTATTCTCAGCAGCTGTCTTCTCAAGGGTCTGTTTGGGACCTGTGTTCTTCAGTTGGG
>NW_007142753.1:0-912 GCF_000164805.1 Carlito syrichta | reverse complement strand
CCGTGCTTATCAATTTGATATTTTACTTTGTTTGGCTGTATTCTTTATTGCCATCATCTCAGCTATCAACTCCTTTCTCCACATTTCTATTTATTCTTTCCATTAATATTTTGATTATGAGTTTGTTTTTTGAGACCAATTTTTCTGGGACCTCTTCACTCTTTGAATTCCAAAGTCTGTATTCTCAGCAGCTGTCTTCTCAAGGGTCTGTATGGGATCTGTGTTCTTCAGTTGGCTCTTCTTCATTTGTTAAGGTTTTATTACCCTTTTTTCTCCTTTCTTTAATCTTTTCTTCCATGATGGAGGGATAGCTTTCACATTTGTCTGCACAATCCCTTATTCTTCCTTATGTAGTCCACTGGATTTGTCCAATTTTGAAGACAGATTGGGGTATGGGGTCTGTGCTGTTTGCAGTTTGAAGATTTAATTAAGTGGCGAGCTGTCCTTCAGGGGCTTTCTGCAGATCTCAGTATCTCTGACAGATGTTTGAGCTCCCTGGAACCCACTTCCCGCTGCATTACAATCTGTCAATGCAGTGAGGGGTGTATGTTTGCCTCCTGAAAGCAGAGTGAAATAAGAAAAAGGAAAACAACAGCAAAAGGAAGGAGGGAGATGAAAGGAAGTTAAAGAGAAGAAGAAAGAAAAAAACCAGACAGGCACACCCATTAATAAAGAAACAAAAAGAAAAAAGACTCATACAAACAATCATACAAACAAGCAGAAAAACCGCTGTTGGTGCACTTTCTCTCAAAAAGACCCATACGTTTACAGAAAATCTAAATATCACAATAAATTTACAAAAGTAAAGTAACACATACAGAAAGAGAAACAGAAGAGAGAAAAAAGAGCTCCCTTCTGAGGTCATTCCTGGAACTTCAGCTACGTTCCCAGTGCTGCTGCCACTGCTGACTG
>NW_007142752.1:0-714 GCF_000164805.1 Carlito syrichta | reverse complement strand
CCTCACGGGCTCCTCAGGGCTGAGCCAGGACCCAGTCCCGCCAACCAGAGTCGTTTCTCAAGTCCCCACTCATCCCTGGGGGAGCCCTGCCTCCTGTCCCTGCCGGTCCTGTGGGGGGGCCAGGCGCGGCTGAAGGAGAAGGGGACAGGATCAGCGCATCAGGAAAGGCGCACCTAGTTTTTTGTTGAGAGTAGGTCTCATATGTATTGTCCTGGCCAGTCTCAAGCTCCTAGGACCAATCCTGCTGCCTCAGTGTCCCGAAGTGCTGGATATCAGACCTGAGTCAGTGAGCCTGGCCTAATTTTTTTCTTTTTTATGCAGATGAGGTCTCAAGCAATCATTTTCTTTCCGGCTTCCAATGTGCAGAGATTACAAGTTCAAGCCACTACACTCAGCCAGAACTAGTTGTTGAAAGGAGCTTGAGAATAGCCATGGCAGCTCATGCCTGTAATACCAGCACTTTGAGAGGCCAAAGTGTGACGATCACTTAAGCCTAGGAGTTCAAGGCTTTAGATGGCTAAAATCATGCCACTGCACTCCAGCCTGGATGACAGAGGGAGACATCTGAAAAACAAGACAAAACAAAACAAAAAGACTCTGAGCTGGGTCTTTGCCCCCTTTCTGCTTCAGGGCCACATATACAGCTTTCAATCTTGATTTACCCAACTAAAATCCATCAATCAATTTCAAAAGTGGAGAATAAGAGAGACACTT
>NW_007142751.1:0-312 GCF_000164805.1 Carlito syrichta | reverse complement strand
GAAAAGATTTTATTTTCTTATATAGTTTTTCACTCATCAGGCATCGACTTTTGTATATGATGTAAGTAGGGAACTTTAAAAAAAAATAGAAAACCAGTTCTCTTAACACCACTAATTTAATAGCTATCTCTTTGGCTGGTTTGTAAAGTTTTAGGAGTTGTCTCTATGACTTGTGAAATTTCTCTATATGTATTGTTCTGTTGGGAACTCTATTCTGCCCATCACTACCACATTGTCTTATTTACTGTTGCTATATAAGTCTTGATGTCTGATAGGGTATTTTGTTTTTCTTCAAAATTATCTTAATTATTT
>NW_007142750.1:0-956 GCF_000164805.1 Carlito syrichta | reverse complement strand
TTTGCTATGCCAGCCCTAGAAAACTAAATCTGAGCTACAAAAAGGAATACATGCGAAATGATTCCAATTATATGAAATTCTGTAACAGGCAAAACTATTCTATAGTGAGAAAAAAATAGAGAAATGGTTTCCTCCATGGGATTCATAGAGGATAAATTGATGGGAAGGAATCTTTTGCAGTGATGGGAAAGAAGTTTGGGTGATGTATGTAATGTACATTTGCCAAAACTCATGAATGTCTGCTTAAGATTTGTGCATGTCCTTGTTCATACATGCCACATTGATGAAGAAAAACTGTAAAAAAAAAAAAATCAATGGGCTCCTCTAATGTTAGATGCCATACTATCCTGTTATTCTTTTCACTGCAATGGTAAACCCAAGCACTGGCTATTCTATCGACAGTTTACATTTTGCACTCGTATGTCTGCTAAAACCAGTCAAGATGATGGTCATTGGGTACAGTTCCGCGGTCATGCTCATTAGCCAGGAGAAATGAGTTGAAGAATGAAGATGAATTGAAAGGAGGCTTAGCTTTGTACTGGGAAGGGGAGGGGGACAAATCCCAGTTGTAACACTGTCCAAGAGCATCAGACATTCAGTTGAAACAAATTTGAAAGACTGAAGAATTCAGCACATCAAGCTATAATATTCAGAGCCTTAAGTTGAATGCTACTGGACTGATAGGGGCTAACTCTCAGAATTATTAGAAGAATGAGGAAATAGAAATTTGCTAGAGTCCAGGTAAAAGCAGCTGGACTTGCTCATGGTAAGTGTTTTGGCTTAGTTCAGATGAAAGATGAGTTCACCTTTGGATTCTGATTCAAATTTCAGCTACACCCTGGAGAAGGAAGAAAAAAAATCCTCTAAAGTTCTATCTATGTTCTCCTTCCTACAAGATAGGTTATTTAGCTCGTATTCTACACATTAATTTACTTTTTGAGAATTTCTAACCTTTG
>NW_007142749.1:0-911 GCF_000164805.1 Carlito syrichta | reverse complement strand
TGAGAAGGAGCAGGCACAGCTGCAGGGGCAGCTGAAGAAACAGAGTGCACTGTCAGCACTTGGTCAAGCTGACAGATACAAACTGGAAGGAGCTGTAGGAGGTGACTCCAGCTCCTGGGATCAGGGACAAATCTGTGTCTGAGGAGGAGAACCAGGCTCTCCAGGAGGCCATGAAGAAACTACAGGTGAGGGAGTCACTCCTGACAGGCCCATGTAGTGTGGGGTGGCAGGTTGCTACCGACCCTGACTGGATTCTGGCTCCAGAGGCGCTTCATGGAGGTGATGCAGGAGAAGGCAGACATGAAAGAGTAGATGGAGGAGCTGGAGCATCACTGCATCCAGCTGTCTTGAGACACTGACACTATCAATGAGTTGGGATTCAGGGCCGTGGTGCAGCCGCTCTGTGAGTTTGGAGGGGCCAGCTTCTGAGTCCTGTCATTCTGCAGGCAAGTACATTGCCCTCTACCAGAACCAGAGGGTGGTGCTGAAGGAGCAGCACTGAGAGAAGGAGTACATCAGCAGGCTGGCCCAGGACAAGAAAGAGATGAGGATAGGACCCAGGTATTGTCCGTGCACCAGGTGGGTAGTGAGCAGGCACTGAGCATCTCTCCCTTCAGGGCAAGCTGCAGGAGCTGCAGGAGTTGGTGTTACAATTTGTGAATGAAAAGTGGCATGGCATATTTCTGGTAGTTGCCCAGAGCCCTGCTGCAGAGACCTCTTCAGGGCCTGCAGTCCCCCAGGAGCTGGAAGCTGCTGATGTACAGCAGGCTGCTGAGTGGCAACCTCAGGCAGCAGGGCAGGTGCCCATCAGGGCATAGTGCACAGATGCTGGCCTCTCTCCATTCACAGATCTATGCAAGGTGATCCTCACCAATGATGGGAAGCCTGCACAAGGAGAGACAGGGGAGGGT
>NW_007142748.1:0-657 GCF_000164805.1 Carlito syrichta | reverse complement strand
GGAGACTGAAAGAGAAGATGCCAGAGCCCGGGAGCTTGAGACCAGTTTGGACACCATAGCAAGTCCCCATCTCGACTCCAAGCAAAACCCAGAAAACCTTGAGTGAGGGCAGGCCTCAGCAGGAGGATCCCCTCCATCCCAGATTCAAGACTAGGCTGGAAGACCAGGATGTCGATCAAATGTCAAGCCAGTGATCCTAGCAGTTTGGGAAGCCCAGGTTGAGAGGAAGGCCTGAATTGGGTTGTTTGAGAGCAGCCTGGAAAACCTAGTGAGGAAAGAAAAGAAAGAAAAGAAGAGAGAAAGGAAGGAAGGAAATAGATACATAAATAAATTCATTCTTCTGCAAACATTTTGTCCAACAAGCTTAGCACCTTCCAGCTCAAACCCCCCCAAGGGCTGTTGCCACTGTAGTGCACGAGTTTCAAAGGATCCCTGGCCAGGTTCTTGCCAGCTCTCCCCTCTGAGGTTAGAATTGTACCCCAGGCAGGCTAGCCCTACGACTCGGCAAAAAGGACCTTCTTCCAAGAAAGGTGTGGTACACATCCCTCACCTGGTGACATTTCATCCCCCCAGTTGCAGTTTTCCTGGCTCTAAAGTCAGTCATTCTGTCAACACACCATGCACAGTTGAGAATCCGTGTATGATTCTGATGTTTTT
>NW_007142747.1:0-763 GCF_000164805.1 Carlito syrichta | reverse complement strand
CAGGCTAGCCCTACGACTCGGCAAAAAAGACCTTCTTCCAAGAAAGGTGTGGTACACATCCCTCACCTGGTGACATTTCATCCCCCCAGTTGCAGTTTTCCTGGTTCTAAAGTCAGTCATTCTGTCAACACACCATGCACAGTTGAGAATCCGTGTATGATTCTGATGTTTTTGGAGACAGGGTCTGGCTCTGTGGCTCAGGCTGGAGCCCGGGGACATGACCATCATTGACCCTGAGCCTCAAAATCACAGATTCTGGTAATCCTCCCATCTCCGCCTCCAGAGTGGCTGGGATGATGGTCACCTCTAACCACACCCCATTTTGGATGGGTGTGGAGATGGGGTCTCCTGCGTGACCCATGTTGTCCTTCAGCTCCTGGCTCCAGCCATCCTCCCACCTCGGTCTCCCAGAGTACTGGGATTCCAGGCTTAGGACACCACACCAGCCTTCTGGTTTGTTTTCAATGAAGGATTATGTCCAGGCTTGGCGGCTAAGCCTCATCATCCCAGTGATTTTAGAGACTGAGGCCAGCGGCTGGCCCAAGTCTGAGGGCTGAGACCCACTCGGGCACCTCAGCAAGAACTCGTCTCTAACCTCCATCCCATATGAGCTGGACCTGGTGGCATGCCCTTCTCATTCTGGCTCCTCAGAAGGCAGGGAAAGGCTCACCAGAGCTAAGCAGCCTGAGGCTGCAGTGACCGGGAAGCAGACACTGCACTCAAGACTGGGCAACAGAGTGAGAGTCTAACTCAAAGAAAAAAA
>NW_007142746.1:0-935 GCF_000164805.1 Carlito syrichta | reverse complement strand
CATTGCTCCCCTGAATGCAAACATTGGAGTCACGCATGGTGGTACCCACATCCTGGCTACGTGGGTTGTGGGGCCTCTGTTCCAGGGCATTCCATTGTGTCAAACCTGTTGACAGAATGTACGAGTCCGGGCTAGACATCATGGCTCACGGTCTTCATCCCCGTGCCATGGGATGTCTAGGTGGGAGGTGACCTGAGCCCAGGGGTCAGAGAGCAACCAGGTGACATGCTAGACTTCGTCTCAGTGAGAGGTCCTAAAATTGCATCAGGCATGGTGGCACCCAGAGTCCTGGTTTTTTGGGAGCTGAGGTGGGAGGACCACATGAGTCCTGCAGGTCAAGACCACAGGAGCCATGATCATGCCGCTGTGCCCCAGCTTGGGCAAAAGAGACACTGGCATCAAAAAAGATGCCTCCCACATGCGACACAACAGGTGACCACAGATCCCCTAGGAAATGGCCATGTGGGCATGAGACAATGGAGTGATCGGGAGAAGAAGGGGCCTTCCTCTGGCCCAAAGGAAGCAGACCGGGTGACTGGAACCTTGGCTGGTCATGGCATTGCCGTACAGCCTTCATTACTCTGTGCCTGACAGTCACCCTCAACTTGTGGCTGTCTGCTCCTTGAGTTCACACATGTCTTTGCCATGGGGCATGAGTGTGGAGGGTGGTGGCAGGTATTCTGGGATGTGTGGCCAAAGGGATGAGATGAACATGCCTGGGGCCAGCCTGAAACCTCCCATGAACTACAGGTGGGAAAATGCCTTTTCCTCTCCCATCCCTGAAGATGACTCTTTGCACTGGGTGGCAGGGTTGTTGTTGTTGTTGATGGTGGTGATTATTATTATTTACTGTCAGAATTCCACACTGTCTCCCAGGCTGAGTGCAGGGGCATGCTCACAGCCACCATGGACTCCACCTGCTGGGCTCTGGTGGA
>NW_007142745.1:0-870 GCF_000164805.1 Carlito syrichta | reverse complement strand
GGGCAAAAGAGACACTGGCATCAAAAAAGATGCCTCCCACATGCGACACAATGGGTGACCACAGATCCCTTAGGAAATGGCCATGTGGGCATGAGACAATGGAGTGATCGGGAGAAGAAGGGGCCTTCCTCTGGCCCAAAGGAAGCAGACCGGGTGACTGGAACCTTGGCTGGTCATGGCATTGCCGTACAGCCTTCATTACTCTGTGCCTGACAGTCACCCTCAACTTGTGGCTGTCTGCTCCTTGAGTTCACACATGTCTTTGCCATGGGGCATGAGTGTGGAGGGTGGTGGCAGGCATTCTGGGATGTGTGGCCAAAGGGATGAGATGAACATGCCTGGGGCCAGCCTGAAACCTCCCGTGAACTATAGGTGGGAAAATGCCCTTTCCTCTCCCATCCCTGAAGATGACTCTTTGCACTGGGTGGCAGGGTTGTTGTTGTTGTTGATGGTGGTGATTATTATTATTTACTGTCGGAATTCCACACTGTCTCCCAGGCTGAGTGCAGGGGCATGCTCACAGCCACCATGGACTCCACCTGCTGGGCTCTGGTGATCCTCCTGCCTTCGTCCCTCTAGTGGCTGGAATGACAAGCCTGCCCCCACGCCAGTCTAATCTTTGGATTTGTTTTGGTGGCCGAGACAAGTTCTTGCCCAGTGTCCCAGACTTGTATCAGACCCGCAGGCTTAGACTTTCCACTCACATCTGCATCCAAAGTCCAGGATGCCAGGCTGAGGCCCTAAGCCCGGCCTATGGTTGTGGTGGTGGTGGTTAGTACTATTATTCTGAATTGAAGACACATATGTTGCACAGGCCAGAGTGCAGTGGCCCAATTTTGGCCACCATGGCCTCCACACAATAGACATGGG
>NW_007142744.1:0-867 GCF_000164805.1 Carlito syrichta | reverse complement strand
TTCTTATAACATGGACATTTTGGGTTATAAAAGGAATTGGTTGCCAGTTCCAACTTCCATAAAGGGTGTCTCCTGCATTTTCTAAGGTTCTTATAGTTTGAGGGTTTATGTTTAGGTCTTTGATCCATTTAGAGTTGATTTTTGTGAATATGGTGATAGGTAGAGACCTTGTCTTAATCTTCTGCATGTGGTCAGCCAGTTTTCCTAGCATCTTTACCCCAGTGGTTGTAAGTGGAGGATTTGTTGAAGGTGAGTTGGTTGCAAAATTGAGGTTTTGCTTCCAGAATCTCTATTCTGTTCCCTTGGTCTATATGCCGGTTCTTATACCAATACCAGGCTCTTTTGTTTATTAGCCTTATAATAAACTTTAAAGTCTGGAAGTGTGATATCTCCAGCTTTGTTTCTTTTGCTGAGAATTGTTTGACTATTTGTGTTCACTTATGTTTGCACATGAATTTCTATATTGTTGCTTCCATGTCTGAGAAGAATAATGCTGGTAATGTAATGGGTATTACATCAAATCCATAGATTGCTTTGGGTAGGATGAACATCTTTTTTTTTTTTTTTTTTGAGTTGGTGTCTCACTCTGTCGCCCAGACTGGAGTGCAGTGGCCGCTCCCGGCCACCGCAGTCTCGACCTGCTGGGCTCCGGCAATCCTTCCGCCTCAGCCTTCCAAGTAGCCGGAATTACAGGCATGCGCTACCACGCCCGGCTGATTTTTTGATTTATTGTAGAGATGAGGTCTCGCTGCCCAGGCGGGTCTCGAACCCGCGGGCTCAGGCAATCCACTCACCTCAGCCTCCCAAAGGCGCGGGATTACAGGCTGAGCCACCGAGCCCGGCTAGGATGAACATCTTAACAATGTT
>NW_007142743.1:0-504 GCF_000164805.1 Carlito syrichta | reverse complement strand
CCGAGACATCTGCCTCCCAGCTGGCCACCCTTCCAGCCAGCCTCCCATCCCTAACCCTAAACTCCAGAGGCAGCATCTCCCGCATCCCTTGTCACCCAGCCTGGCTCCATCTTCGGGAGACATGTGTGAAACCAACAGCTCACATCTCTGTCGTCCCGCCGGTCCCCAGTGCTATCACCCCCTTCAGGGCCTTTGGAAACATAAGCCCCAGACACCAAGGAGCTCTGCATTCAGCTTGTCCGCAGAGCACAGTCCTACCCCTTTTCACAAGAGTAAGGCCACATGCTGGGTGCACTGGCGAAGAGTGTGGGAGGCTATCCGTCTAGGGGACTCTGCAACGCGGCTTCTCTTCTGGGGGACAGCCTCACATTCCAAGAGCAGGCTCTGACCACGCCTTGGGTGCTGGGGGCTTCTCAGAATTTTACACAGCCGGCTATCCGAGTTTCCTGAGGCTCCAAGAACACCAGGAGAACATTTTGCGGAAAGCCTTCCCCGACCTCATGA
>NW_007142742.1:0-973 GCF_000164805.1 Carlito syrichta | reverse complement strand
AAACCACTCTCTCCTCTCTCTCTCTCTCTCTCTCTCTCTCTCTCTCTCTCGCTCTCTCCTCTCTTACTCTTTCCTGCAGGGTCCATAAATCTCTCTCTCTCTCTCTCTCTCTCTCCTCTCTTACTCTTTCTCTTTCACTCTCTCTCACCCTCTCTCCCCCTCTCTCACTCACTTTCTCCTCTCTTGCTTTTTCTCACACTCTCTCGCCCTCTCTCCCTCTTTTGCTTTCTCTCTCTGTCCCCACCACTCTCTTACTCTCTTACTCTCTTTCTCTCTTAGTCTCTCTTTCTTTTTCTCTCTCTTGCCCTTTCTTGGTTACAGTCCCTTCATGTAACTGCCCCTTTAATAAATTTCTTGGTTCAGACCAGGCGTGGAGTCTTACTGGTGCCAAACCGTCTTTCATTGGTGCCGGTGGCTCGGTCGGGGATTCTCTCACTCTAAGGCGAAACCCCATCCCAACACCGGTAAGACTCACCCCTTAAGGACTTCAAAGGCCCATTCTCCTCAATGTCAACGCTACATCCACCACTGACCTTCGGATTGGTAAGTGTCCCCACATTGAAATCCTAAAACCTTATCGGTTTTCCCTCAGCCACTAGAGATTTCAAGCCTTCCCTCCCTCCGGTTTTGGGTAACTTCTTGTCAAAAATCCCAGTATCGGGTTGCTCTTAACCTCCTCGATTCTCCAGGATAATCCAGGTCTACAATAACAACCTGTGATGACAGGCTTTATTGTAACCTACCCGTTCCTCAGTGGTCGCTTGTCCAAGGGACGTCCTGACCAGCCCCCACTGCTAACATGGGAAACTCATCATCTCTTCTGGCCGACACCCCCCCTCAAGTGCCTCAAATAATCTCTCTAAACTCTCCCTCACTCCCGATATTAAGCCTAAGTGTTTAATCTGCTTCAGTACACAAAATTGGCCCACCTATCGCTTAGACAAACAAATAAGCGGCCCCTACAGGTCCCTAA
>NW_007142741.1:0-738 GCF_000164805.1 Carlito syrichta | reverse complement strand
CCAGTTGGTTCTTCACATACATGTCTATTGCAGCATTATTCACAATAACATTTATAGCAGTACCATTCATAGAAAATCTTACCACTCCTTACACACAAAATCCTACTGTTCATTTCCCCTCACTATCAGAAATTCCCCTGTTCACAACCTCAACTCCACCATCACCTGTCAATATTACCTATGGCCGACCTGGCTTCTTCTTCTGGTGCTGCCCCTAAACATCACTTAACTTTTCTTTTAGATATGTTCTCTTCCAGGTTCTCTATTTACCTCCACAGTCTACTCCAAGACAGCTGGTTACTACCACCCTCGTGCCCACTGGAAGAATGGCCTGAACAAGTCACCATTCTACATTTACAAGAAACTTTCAAAAATCTTCTCCTTCAGTGCCTACCTCTAGACCCTATTCTGACAGGTTCTGTGCCCTTCCCTCACCACCCCACAATGCCCACATCCAGCAGGAAGCAGCCAGAAAAAATAAAGATGCCCTTCTCCCAAATAAACAGAAAAGGTGGGAATGAAGGGTGCAGACAACAGTCAGAAGGGCGTCCCCAAGATGGCGCTGCCTCCCAAAGACAACAAAGGCCCTAAGCAGCTTTTCCCACCAGCACAAAACTTAAACCTGTGCTCAACAACCTCTCCCTATAGAAATGCTACCTCACAGTCTCTTCCAATAGACTCAAGCCCGGCACTGGCCAACCCCTGCAGGATCCATAATCTCTCTCTCTCTCTCTCTCT
>NW_007142740.1:0-2593 GCF_000164805.1 Carlito syrichta | reverse complement strand
CACTGAAAGAGAGGGGCGCCCTCTCCTGAAGGGGTGGGGGAACACCTAGCTTGGTGATAGTGGCAGTTGACTGAAGGGGGAGGGGCATGGCCCAGTGCAACACTCTGTATGCCATCCACCCAGAGAATCCTTGGGTCTATATAAATGTGGCTGGGGTCCAAATTAATTTCTTAATTAATACTAAGGCTAAGTTTTTAGCCCTTGTTCTCATACTGAACTTCTTCCTCCTAAAAACTGCTCTCCAGTGAAATTAAAGTTGTTCCAAAAACTAAATGTCTCACCTAACAGTTACTAAAAGGTAAATTCAAATTATAACCATAAAAGGTTATCTATAAATAAATAAAAAGGAAAGCAAAAAAGCGAAGGAAAAAATGTAAAAAGGTTGTTGGTATACAAATAAGGTTTTAGCAGAAAAACAAAAAGAAAGGAATATAAAAAATATATATATTTATCTAAGAGGAAATCTTATATGGTACATTTCTGTCCTATACTAAAGTAGATAGTTATGAAAAATTTTAAAAAGGGGATAAAAAACAAAAATAAAATGGTATAAGCACACCAAAATGGTATAAGGAAAGTTAAACAAAAATATACATACGAAAGAAGTTCTATAAACAATCTAGCCATAATAAAGTCTTTTCTGAATGAAAGTCTCCAAACATTTTCAGATTTCTCTTCAAATTTTATGTAAAATTTACTTAAGTGCCTAGTTCAAATTATAGTCTAAAACAATCTGTCAGGTCACTATTATAGTCCCAAAAGACAAAAGCTGGTACATATAATAAAGCTACAAAAATTAAAGTTTATTATTTAAGCTATACTAATAACTTCAGGCCTTATAGGTTTTATATAAAAATATAATCAGCCACTGCCTACAATTGTCAAAATATAGTCCTAAGTTTATTCCTTTTATTAAGTTACAATCCAGTAATTTCATGCAGCCCTTTGTTTATTTAATAAATCACTCAATATCACAGACTCTGAATCTACCCAAGTTGCTGTAAGGTTCATAATTTTGTCCTTTATGGTTGTGTAATATTCCATCATATATATACACCACATTTTTAATCCAGTCTTCTTTCAGTAAACAACACAGTTGGTTCTTCACATACATGTCTATTGCAGCATTATTCACAATAACATTTATAGCAGTACCATTCATAGAAAATCTTACCACTCCTTACACACAAAATCCTACTGTTCATTTCCCCTCACTATCAGAAATTCCCCTGTTCACAACCTCAACTCCACCATCACCTGTCAATATTACCTATGGCCCACCTGGCTTCTTCTTCTGGTGCTGCCCCTAAACATCACTTAACTTTTCTTTTAGATATGTTCTCTTCCAGGTTCTCTATTTACCTCCACAGTCTACTCCAAGACAGCTGGTTACTACCACCCTCGTGCCCACTGGAAGAATGGCCTGAACAAGTCACCATTCTACATTTACAAGAAACTTTCAAAAATCTTCTCCTTCAGTGCCTACCTCTAGACCCTATTCTGACAGGTTCTGTGCCCTTCCCTCACCACCCCACAATGCCCACATCCAGCAGGAAGCAGCCAGAAAAAATAAAGATGCCCTTCTCCCAAATAAACAGAAAAGGTGGGAATGAAGGGTGCACACAACAGTCAGAAGGGCGTCCCCAAGATGGCGCTGCCTCCCAAAGACAACAAAGGCCCTAAGCAGCTTTTCCCACCAGCACAAAACTTAAACCTGTGCTCAAACAACCTCTCCCTATAGAAATGCTACCTCACAGTCTCTTCCAATAAGACTCAAGCCCGGCACTGGCCAACCCCTGCAGGATCCATAAATCTCTCTCTCTCTCTCTCTCTCTCTCTCTCTCTCTCTCCTCTCTTACTCTTTCTCTTTCTCTTTCACTCTCTCTCACCCTCTCTCCTCCTCTCTCAGTCACTTTCTCCTCTCTTGCTTTTTCTCACACTCTGTCGCCCTCTCTCTCTCTCTCTCTTGCTTTCTCTCTCTGTCCCCGCCACTCTCTTACTCTCTTATTCTCTTTCTCTCTCAGTCTCTCTTTCTCTTTCTCTCTCTTGCCCTTCCTCGGTTACAGTCCCTTCGTGTAACTGCCCCTTTAATAAATTTCTTGGTTCAGACCGGGCGTGGAGTCTTACTGGTGCCAAACCGTCTTTCACCCACCATGTGCCTCTAACGCGGGTTGGATCCTCCCCACAGCCCTCCTAGGTCCCAAACACCTGGAGAGTGAGGTGTTTGGAGAGGGTTAGGCGGGTGAGGTCGCCGCTGGAAAAGGACTCCGGAGTCCCAGCCCAGTCCCACCCAGCACTGAGTGGACCAGCCCGAGAGAGCAGCGGGGATGGGTCCAGGATCAGAGCTGTGGGGGCGGCCAGTCCGGCACAGCCGTGTCATCCGGCTCCATCTCTGCTCCCACTCTCGCACCCGCTCAAATACTCATCTCCCGTATTCTGGGTGTCCAGTCATCCTCTCTACAGACAACGAGGACCTGCTCGTCACAGGGCAACAGCGACTGAAGTGAAAACACTTCAGTCAGTTCTCTCTGAGATGATTCAGCATTTCCACAGCCGCAAAATACAAAAAGCCCGGTCAGAGCCCAGAAGCTGC
>NW_007142739.1:0-879 GCF_000164805.1 Carlito syrichta | reverse complement strand
CCTCTCTTACTCTCTTACTCTCTTTCTCTCTCAGTCTCTCTTTCTCTTTCTCTCTCTTGCCCTTCCTCGGTTACAGTCCCTTCGTGTAACTGCCCCTTTAATAAATTTCTTGGTTCAGACCGGGCGTGGAGTCTTACTGGTGCCAAACCGTCTTTCACCCACCATGTGCCTCTAACGCGGGTTGGATCCTCCCCACAGCCCTCCTAGGTCCCAAACACCTGGAGAGTGAGGTGTTTGGAGAGGGTTAGGCGGGTGAGGTCGCCGCTGGAAAAGGACTCCGGAGTCCCAGCCCAGTCCCACCCAGCACTGAGTGGACCAGCCCGAGAGAGCAGCGGGGATGGGTCCAGGATCAGAGCTGTGGGGGCAGCCAGTCCGGCACAGCCGTGTCATCCGGCTCCATCTCTGCTCCCACTCTCGCACCCGCTCGAATACTCATCTCCCGTATTCTGGGTGTCCAGTCATCCTCTCTACAGACAACGAGGACCTGCTCGTCACAGGGCAACAGCGACTGAAGTGAAAACACTTCAGTCAGTTCTCTCTGAGATGATTCAGCATTTCCACAGCCGCAAAATACAAAAAGCCCGGTCAGAGCCCAGAAGCTGCCCTCTCACTTCCGGCTACTTTCTGATTGGACAGTTACTGAATCAGCACCCACCGATTGGATGAGGCTCCAGACCCCACCCCTCTGATCTCGAGTGACAGGAGATGAGATCAAAGGGTACTACAGGAGGCAAGAAAAGCACGTTTTTGCTTGCAGCACTTTAGGGCTGAGCTGCATCCCTGCTCTGGAAGTTGGGGTGAGGAGCAGATATGGAGTGCCTCGAGGCACATGCTGCGAACTCTGGTGTCTGAATGACTCCCGGTTGACTGGTCTCTGTG
>NW_007142738.1:0-843 GCF_000164805.1 Carlito syrichta | reverse complement strand
CTCTTCCCATCAAAGTCCTGCTGGGTGCTGACTTCTTGTCACGAGGTCACCACGGGGGAGTGTGTTTGGAGAAGATCATGAGGGACATGATCAGATGGGCAGTGAGGGCGACTTGGTGACGTTCCAATGCATCTGTTCCTAGCCCATGTTGGGCGACTTAACCTCCCGCATCTTTGCACAGCTCAGAATCTTCTCCACTGGCACTAGGGTCATTCCAGACCACTAGCCTCCTCCTCATCCCAGGGGCCACCTGCTTCCTAAACCACTTGGTGATGGGTTGATGTCCAGGCACTGCCCATTGTTACATATCCTTCTGCTCTCTTCACCCAGAATCCAGTCCAACCACTTTGGGAGAAATCTCCATCCAGATCTCACCACAGCTTCATTGCTTTGCCAGGGGTCGTGGGATGCGACTTCCTGGAAAGTCAACATCATTGATGCCTTAATTGTGGAGGTGGATTTTGAGGCATGAGGGAGAGTAATTGTGTGATCATTTGGAATCTGCTAAGAGCAAAGGAAAATCCCACCCCCAGGCACGTGCCAAGTGGGCCTTTTTTTTTTTTTTAAGTTGGAGTCTCATTCTATTGTCTAGGATGGAGGGCAGGAGCACAATCATGTTCACTGCAATCTTGATCTGCTGGTGTCCAACTATCCTTCTGCCTTAGCCTTCCAAGTAGCTGGAACTACGGGAATGCACCCCCACACCTAGCTAATTTTTAGATTTATTGTAGAAATGAGGTCTCTTCAAGTTGCCCAGGGAGGTCTCAAACCTGTGAGCTCAGCAATCCTCTCACCTCGGCCTCCCAAAGTGCTGGGATCATAGGCGTGAGCCACTGTGCCTGG